>NW_024040263.1:22787625-22803109 GCF_014851395.1 Micropterus salmoides
TACACCCCAAAGACCGCACACCCAAACACAAGAAAAGCAATCTAGTGTATGCGGTCCAATGCAGTGAGGAATGCACAGACCTGTATATTGGGGAGACTAAACAACCACTAAACAAACGCATGGCTCAACACAGAAGGGCCAACTCCTCAGGTCAAGACTCAGCAGTCTACTTACATCTGAAGGACAGAGGACACTCGTTTGAGGACCACCAGGTGCACATTTTAGACAGAGAAGATGGATGATTTGAAAGAGGTGTCAAGGAAGCCATCTACACCAGGGTTGAGAAGCCGTCATTGAACAGAGGAGGGGTCTACGCCACCACTTATCCCCCACTTACAATGCTGTCCTTTCATCACTTCCCAGGAAACTCAACAAACGTAACCTATTGGCCTCAGGTGAAGGTCGTTCAGTCTTGGCCACAGGTAGTCTTAACGACTGTAACGACTGTCGTCACAGCAACAAGGAACACTAACGAACCAGCGGTATCGATGACCCGGGCCAACGACCCCACTGAGGTTAAATAGCTGAGTTTCCCTGCCAGTCAGTCAGAACTGAAGAAGTCCTTTGGATGAGGGACGAAACGTCTTCCAGTATCTTCAACCAAGTCCAGTTGCCCTTGATTTTAACCTTCGTTGGATAGGGGTTAAGTGTCTTGCCCAGGGGCACATTGGTGGATGTGTCACAGTGGGGAATTGAACCCAGGTCTCTCACACCAAAGCCTGTGGCTTATCCATTGCGCCATTGGCACCCCCCAAAAATTGCATAATTATCTTGTGGTAATGCAAACACTATATGAGCAGAGGCATTATTGAAAACCGTTGTTGTTGAAATGTTCAAGGAAGTTCAGATGTCTGAGATTTGAGTCAGCATCCACAAAGAATTACAAGGCATGTTGTTGGAAATCAAGCCCAGTGGACATAAGTTGTAAAAACTGCGATGGTTTATTGAATTAAAAATTACAGTTTGACAGGTGACTTAAAAAAACACAAAGTACAGTAAGGGTTCAAGGGCATGCATTACAAGTTGACAACATCATTTTGACAAAAGCCAAATATATATAGACAACAAAACATACATTGTAACAATAGAGTATCCATCTCCTGGTTTTTATATGTCCAAGTAAGTCAAAGTAATTTTTAAACTGAATAAAACCCATTGGCTGCCTGAAAACCAATGGTCTGTTTTTGAAAAATGGTCAGCAGTAGTATGAAGTATACACAGTTTGCTGTAAATGGGCTTAAACTTGCACAAACACCAGAGTTGGCCTGAACACCTCATAAACAAAGAGTGTATATGACCCCTATTTACAGATATGACCTCATGCTGCATTCAGTGAATTCAGCTGTGAACATCAAAAACATAAGCAACACATGACACAACAGCACTGAAATACCAGAGCACAAAAGTTATTGTCAAGAATCATGCTGTTATTGTACCAGAATACACAATGCACTGAGCCAACAAACTAAACAGGGGATTTTTCAAATAGTTCCTCCGTGATGCCTGTCTTTTCCCTCGCAGTCCGACAGGCTGCTCTTTAAGACGCGGACAGTTTCAGTCCCGGATGCCAACCCAAACAGTGAAATCACATACTCTGCGGCTCATGGTAAAGTGAGCGCTCTCGTCCAAGCGTGGAGAGAGGGGAGCGAGGGAGGTATTAGGTTCTCGTCCCCAGAGATCAGACACACCAGAGGCGCTATGCTTGTAAGGCCTCCACCAGCTGGCGTGGTGGTGATGGTGGTCTGCGTTGGGGGGGACTTTCAAATCAGTTCTCACTGAGAGGATTGGAAATGTTCATTTAGTAATTGAATTAGTCTAATTCCAGAGTTTAACATGCACCACCTCCACCTTTTGGCCAGCAGAGAGTCAGACAAATGAGGTGTAACAATATTTTGTACCTTATTGTATAATTCTGTCATGTATTGCTACATCATAATGCATTTATGCATGTAATTCTGTACAATATCAATTGAAAACATGTATTAATTGAACAAATAACCATGTGTTTTTGTGAAAATATGTTAAACAATGCATTTCATTATCTCATGTGATGTTTAGGGTTTTCTTTTCTTTTTTTAATAATAGATTTGTAGAAAAATATATCTTTAAAATTGCAGGAACGGCATTTTCTACATGCAGATCTAGGGGAAACAGACGGGTGACATGCAACCAACAAACTTCTATGTGAAAGCTGAAACTTGTAAGAATGCTTTGATTTTTCGCATTGGGGGGGAATTAAGCTTGGTAAGCTATTAGTTTTGTTTTTTCAGAGCCATATATATTTAAATATAAACAATTATCACATGTAATAAATATTGTATTTGCATTCTCAGCCTTATACCATAGTTGTGTCCATTATTAACAGTGGTGGTGGCCATAGTTTAAGCCCACTTAAACAGTATCCACATGGGAATACCTGCATTAAACTTGATGGTTGATTTGTTACAATGCACAACTATATATACATCCTTCCTTTTGGCCCAGAAGCAGATTTTTATAGTGTGACATTTGGCTGAGGATGAAAAATTACGCTGTCAACTGGAGAAGATGTCATTTCATCTCCTATTGATTTATGGATGTTTTTCTTAGTGTAAAAAAAGAAGTCACTTAGGACCTAAAGATAATTTCAACAGTTATACTGTCACATTCATACACAATCATTCACTCAGTTACTATTTATCATTTTCATCATTAAGAGCCTTTAGTCACCTTTAACAAGGTGACTATAGCTTTATCAGTGACAGTTTTATCAGGAACACGAGTTTCACTGCATTGAACGTTATTATCATCACAAAGCTTAAACAAGCCACTTATGATAAGCCCTTTAAATCCCCACTACATCAGTGTCATTGTCATCATACTGCTTTCTAAGGGCCTCATCTGATCACAATCAGTGATGATGAATTACTGCGGCCTGAGTACATATTTGTCTTCATGGAGAATTTAGCACCAATCTGAATCTTTACTGGGATGGTGGTTGCTGAAATACGAACCATTGTTTGTAGAGTTTCTATTATCACATGTGTTTGAGTGTTTAGATAAAAAAAGACAGATCACATGCTTTTAGACATTCTGCTAAATATTTATATGTAGCACCAGCAGTGGTGGAAGAGGTACTCAGATCCTTCACTTAAATGTACTAATACCTCAATGGAAACAGTGGTTCCTCAATGTGGTTACAGAAATGCTTTATAACTGTCTTTGTTTAGGTGGGAGAAATACTCCGTATACAGTAGGCTATGAAAGACTAAATGGTTTCTGCACAATAAACAGATTTAGCTGTGGTTGATGTAATCGTAAATTTGCAGTGGTTTGGCCATAACTACTCCCCTTTCACACTTCACTGAAACAACAAGTGCAGAAGTGCTGCAGACCCAAATAATGACTAGCTTCACACACATTTGTTTTGAAAAGCTAAGGTCAAACGTGGTTGTAAAGGTTAAATTCCAACATGAGTTCACAGCTGAACCGGCCAAACATCATATTTGAGAATAAAGCCATGAATACACATCACTGTATTGTCAAAGGAGATGAGAAGAGCATCTATAAAATGTGTCTCAGCTGTATACAAACGGCTCTGGGTAGAAGGAAGGGATGACGAAACATGATTGATTCTGGACAAGTGAGCGATCACATGGATACTCACCTCTCCTGAATACATTGAGGCCTACACAAGCAGGTTTGGGGCGAACATAAAACAGAAGTGACCCTCTGCCTTTAAGGGCCTCACTCCCACCACATCTTTCAGAAACAAACGCACTGCTCAAAGCACACTTGCACTGGGAAAACATGGACTCTCATAACTGGTTCTCAAAGAGTCTGGTCACGGTACATCTCAGAAGGGCAAAGTTTCACCCCAAACATTTTTCAGCGTCTTGCTGAATGCTGTGATCAGCTTGTCAATGTGGAGACCGAGGGCTGTGTTAGTTTTACCTCACCTCCCACTTGACCAAAGTCCTGAACCTGGGGAGAGTTTATTATTTCTACTCAATTAGAGCTCAATCTGATACTCTGAAGGGCCTATTATAGCTCCACACCTAAATACGAACATACTGTAGATTCAATTCAGGGGAAGGCGAGGTGGCTTATTAATTATTTCCTTATCTCTGTAATTGAGGATGGCATTAGAGGGACAGTTCTAGCAAGCTCTTATTAGGGAATGCACATCCAGTAGGTGGGTCACCGCAGAAACATGTTGTCTCCAAAGAAACATCATTATCATCATCATGATAACATTATCATATCAGTGAATCAAAACATCAAACATAACTCTACAGTGTTGTGGAAGTGGAGAACATCTTGAAGCCCTCCAGATGAACAATATCCCAGTTCCCATAAGGCATTTAACATCTTTTATTCGTCATTGGTGGAAAGCAACACGACCATTAACTATCATGGTATTTGATCATGAGGTATTGATTTCGCCGTGCTGTGCAGTCTTTTGTTCTTAAACACAAAACCATGGTGACAGAAAAATGGAAACCAGCTGAGCTCCCTGCACAGTTTACACAAACCTTTTCGGTGCTAGTAAATTGAGCAGCAGTGATTGTTATAGAGGTGTAACTGTGATCTGTGGGTCGTCAAGGAAAACAATTACTGAAGCAGAAGCCTTGATAAAAGCTGGAAATAAAGCTAATGAAACCACAAGGTATGTTTTAGCCTCTGAATAAATACTATTAAAATGGCTAATTAAAAGGCAACTCATCCTTACTGGTGATGGTTAATGAGCTCAAACATCTGGTTTCTGCTGCCAGTCTCAACTTTGAAAATCTGTGTTAAGTGAGTTTAAGAGTATTAAAATGTCCTTTCATAAGGACAAGCTTCCTTCTTGAATGTCTAAATATGAATGAGGTGATGGTTCCAAATGATCTTAAACATCATTGTTTATACCATGTACCATGTGCAAATGCCTCGTTGTTACCTAGTTGATAATACTACTCATTCAATAGTGGTCAATTACTATGTATTTCATACAGTTACACATTAGATCAGTTTGTTTACAATTTTACTACCACCACCTGCAGTCTGATGGAGATTTCAACCATATTCATTTTAACTGTTTCATCTGTTCGTTTTGGCAATTTAAACCTTTAGTTCGTTACTTTAAGCTACTTTTTTAAACAGTTTGTCAGTTACATTTATCTAATGATTAACTGTTGACTCGTTAGTTTTAGCTAACTATTTCTATTCTATTTCTATTAAAAACCAGTAAATCCAAAGTGTAAATCTAAGCTGGGCGTTGCCCCCTTATATAACCACCATAAGTAATTTGGCAATAAACTGAACTTAATCTACTGTGATGGCGGTGTGTCAGTTAATGTCCAAACACTAAGATGCAGAGAGGTTGTACATGAAACCTATGGGACATGAGTATGAGGGTAGATTAGCTTCCATTTTCCTAACATTAGTCTATAGATCATTAGCATGGCAGAACAGTCATACCAATGTAGACAGACAATGGATGCACTGATAAAAGGACAACCCCAGGGGAAATTTAAAATTTTGGTGGCTCCCTTAGGATGCCTGTAAAGGGGTCAGGGTGGAGCCTTAGATGGGAAGTCCTTTTGCTCCGCTCTCTATCTTTCTCTTTATCTTCTGTCTTTTTTATTTTCTTAATTTAGCCTCGTGAAATAAATATAACTGGTACATATAAAGTTGCAGTGACATTTTTAATTTGCGTCTCAGGCTTACACATTATCAAAATAATGCTGGGATGAAAGTGAGAAAATTGGTCGAGACGTTGAGATAAGCCACTGGGCTTCTCTTATTGCCATGCTTAAATTTCCTGCAGTGTTAACTATACTAGAAAAACTAGCCCCAGTGTTTGTCCTGCCTACCTCACTCTACTAATAACATGCCACACGCACATACACGAACATACATCCACATTCACGCACACACACAAATCCAATCATGCTAACACCAAAACACATATAGGGTCACCTACATCAACACATACACCCCAACCAAGACCTTCATGAATTAAAAAGTAAACCCACCCAGAACACGCTGCGTGACTGCAGTGATGAAATAAAACATCCAGCGAATTAAAGTAGTCCAGAAGTATTAATTTGATTGAGTCGATAAACATTTTTACATTCTGATTGAGGACCCAGTGGACCCCTCTTTGGAGGACGGTTAGTTCTTGAGAGCCAGTTGGTTTCCATCTCGCTTTTTTTAGGATGCAATGTACATTTATACACTGTGTTCCAACTCCTTGTGAATGAAGATCAAATTTGGAGGTTGCTTAGTTTTCTTTTGTTGCTCCTTTCAAATACAAGTCTGCCTGTAAGTGCAATATAACCCAGAGACCTCCTCTTCAACCTCGGGATACGCTGTCATGGCGTTTCTGCCCCTTTGATAAATTACTGTCTGGAGAAGGTTCCCTCTCTGCACTCTGTCCTCTTGACTGCCGCCCACTGCTCAGCAGCTGGCTATCAGCAGTTTGGGTTTACAGATCTTTTTGTGGTAAATAATTTGAAAAGTATGATCACCATGCGTGTACTTTTCATTTCAACATCGTAGCCTATCTACACTCTAAAAGAGAGGTTTGGCAGAAATCTTTGTTTGTGCACAAATGTCTCAATAATCCTCCAGACAAGAAACAGTCACATTGGACATGATACCAGAAAACATTTAGCTGAGTCTGATAATTTGGGTTCCTGTGAGAGGACACTACCCTTATACATATACATTCTACTTCTAAACACAGAAACATTGGCAGCAGTACAGAGCAAGACAGTGATGAAACATTAAAGTTGAAAGGAGAACAAGAAAAAATGCCCCCCCAGTGTGTATTTGTGACATCAGGAGTGACATCCCCTTCTGTACTAACCCCTTTGTGATTCTTTTCCAGCATCCAAACTGACACTGACCCTCAGAGACCATAGTTGACTGATGACTGCTGTTCATTTTCCTTTAAATGCAAACTGTTTCATTACATTCAATTTTGACCCATCTGTGACTCCTCTGGAAAATGTCTGTTCATTTTGTCCTGAACCCCCTCATTTTTTATTTTTTAACCATAAATCAAATTACATCAAAACCCAATATGATACTGTTCACATCCACTTCAGTTTCCTGTTATGCAAATCTTATTTTTTGTTAAAGCAAGTCTTTTAAAGTTGTTTACAGCAGCATCCTTTCTATCCTTTTTTTCTGGAACTTAAAGCCATTACAATACATAACCACAAGCCCAATTTGCTTAGTTTTCAGTTTGGCAAGTATCCATCACACAAAGCAGCACAGTGTTAGAAGTTATAAAATTTGATTTAGACTCTGCACCTGCGTTGCAGCAGGAAAAAAAACACCCAGACTGTGACAAACCAAATAGAATCAAATCTTCAGTTGAGTGAGAGAGAGTCGAGTGCCAAAAATCATAAACACTCAAGCACAAGCATTACAGAGGGGAGCAGCCTTCACCACAACACAGCACTAAGATCAGATCAAAATCATAAATCAGACAAAACAGATGACAACCAGTCGAGGTGGAGCTCTCCGTGTACCCAAAGTAAATAGACAAATCTGAACTTCAGAGCAGGTTTTAACTCTCTGAATTATTTGGTTTACAGTCGCTGTTCTGGCTAATGTAAAACTCACAGATTGTAATCTCATGTTGGTATATGGTTAATGTGGTTCCATCCCACAGATCATTCATCAGTTTTTTGTCTGCAGAGCGGGGACTATTGTAAGTGCACTGCACTTCAGGAAGTGCATTTTTGTGCTGGAGGCAATGATGACATTACTCTATTATGGTTTATCATAGCCAGACAAAAAAAAATGTAACTCATTTGAGTCTTTCATTGATAGACAAGTTTTTTTACTTTGGTGAAACATTTCTACATTTGAAGCAACAATTTGGGACACATTCCTTAAAAATGAATGACATTAAAGTGATGGACTGACATTATTTATTATTATGTTTTTTCTTTTTATAATCCCTTGATTGTTTCATATAGTACGGTCAAGGTCAGTGGCTGGTTTCAGGATGTTTCAGTTACTTACTTGATGGCACCATGATGCTCAGTTAGCAGCTATTTCCAAGACTTTAATCTCATCTCTCATCTACATCTACTACAAATCTCTATTAAAAAAAAGTGTCCAGGACACTTCTAAAAGACCCAAGAAACGCTATCTGACATCCATCAGGGGCTATAAATCATGATAAATGGAATTGTTGCCTTCTAAAGAGAAACAGGTTCTTGTGGCTCAATCGCTTCCATATGAGATACTGTATGTAATTCATCACACACACACACACAAGAAGTGCATGCATGCATGTAGCACGGTGTGCTACACATCTTTTTCAGCCTAAAATAAACCACACACGTACAAGGCACACACATGTTGGGTGCAGTGTACTCAGACCTGGCTGGTGTTCAGATTGAAGTCAGCGGTGTTTGATTTTGTTAAATGATGGCTCGTTCATCACCGGATAAACACACTTCACTGAACTGTCCACATCTTCGCTTGAATCAAATTTAGCTGCTTTTTATTCATCATCCATTCATCAGCTCACAGCATCTGCTCATTTTCTAACATCTATCTTGGTTAAATCTTTCACCGTGTTACTTATTTCATTCAGCAATCTTAAAAAGAGAGGGATATCTTCCCAAGAAACTGGTTTGGATGCAGTTACTCCTGTGTTAAATGTTTTTTAAAATAGTAGGTTTTGGCATGCCTCTATCCTTTGTTTAAATTATGCTCAGCTTAAATTCACACTGCATCTTGTAGCTTAGGGGGAAAAACTTGGCTCAGACGTTTCTTGAAAACATTAATGTATTCTTATCTGTGTCCTCATAGAATAATAATTTAAAGTGAGTCGATAGATTTGTTGTATTATGAAACGCACATATACACATTGAAATGCTCGAGTGTGTCGTGTATTTGGCTGATATTCACTTGTGTCTGCCAATATTGAAACTTAATCCCATGCATTATGTTGGCATGCAAGATGGCTAATCTTTTTTAGGACGACCCCCTTCGAGTTTCCACAAAGACTTTGCTTCAATAAGATGTTTATTGTTTTCTGTATAGGAGGCGTTGTAGTGTAGGCAACACAGGGACAAACTGAACCTGCAGCTCAGTCTATAGTGCAATATGAAAGGAACATATAGTTAATACATGGGATGAAAACACAATAAAGACATGCAGGTTTATTTAGCAGGTAAGCACTCCATGATCGCTTTATATGAGCTAGCAAACCAAATATGCACCTTAAAGTGCTTTGTCTCTATGTCTTCATTACAACATTAACTCACGAGTACATCCTACACATTCCCATGAGCACCTCTTCTCTCCATAGCGATAGCACTTCAGCCATTACATCATCACCCAGAGCAGCTTCGTTCCATTTGCTGCTCCCAGAGGTACTTTAAGTTGAAATTAATTTGAGCTCCAGTGGGGGAAACAAGACATTGTGATTGGTTTAGACATACAAAGCTGTGATCAGCAACTCGCAGGAGAACTTTCCATTAAGGGGGCTAAACTTGACCTCTGACCTCATAGGAACTGCAAATATCCCTGTTGGCTCCAACTATCCGTGGGGCTAAAAGCTTGGTCAGCAAATAATATGTGATGACCACACTGTGGGAGTCAGAGGTCAGAGGTAAGAGGAAATGAGGTATTGGCCGAGGCCTAAAAGACCAGACACGGTGTTTCCTCTGTATGTTGTGTAACTAACGATCCTGTGGCAATCTATCGCTGTCATAATCTTCATCATCATTGGCTTTAACAGAATGTCATAGTATTGGTGCTACAATTCAAATAGTTTCCATGTTAACTAGTGATTATATGTCAGTGATTAACTAGCCGATAATAAGAGATGTAACATTTTCATGCTGCTGGTGTTTTTTTAAATGCTTTATGATTGGTGGTTTTATAATGTTTGCTGCTGGTGCTTGATCTTGAAATCTAAAAGTTTTTTTTATATATATATATATTTGGTTTGCATACAAACTACCTAACTGACCAGTACATACCTGATGCAGATTACTGCTACACTGCAATAAATAGTCACATATAAAGATGCTTTCCTAGAAGTAATCCTTTTATCTGATCCTTCAGGTTATGCTACCTAATGCACATACTGTATTAGTCACTTTTTAAAAAACATTTAATAATTTCAAATATTTTAGTTATATTGAATGTCTAAAATGGAGTGTTTCTCAGTGGACGAAAGTGTGATCTTCGTAAATGAGCTAAAATCGGATCAAGTCACCTTGAGCAAGCCGTGATGTGTGTTTCCACAGCGGTCCATCTGGTACGCGCTGCTGTCCGCTGACTTTTTCACGTGGATTTAACAGGACAATAAACAGCCTGCGGCTCTATTTCCACTTTGTGATCTTATATCAACACCACATGAGAGGTGATAAAACAACCCTCTTTTGCACTCACTGTAACATATTAGCACACTGGTTTAATGGTTACAGACACTCTCCCTCAGCCAGAAGGTAGGATTGTTGCTTTCATTTAGCAAGATGTTGAGTCTCTCCCAGCTCTGCATGTGAGAGCTGAGTTTAAATGCTGTTCTCCCAAAAAAAAGTATTCTCTGGAGGAAACCAGAAACATTGAAGTAACTAATGTTGAATGAAACTAAAGTTACTTCTTATAAAACAACTGAATCTGTTTCTGCCCAGCTTAATTATGCCATACATGACTTTTGTGATGACATGAATTAAGGCAGGTAGACATAGCACCTGAAAAACATTTGAGTAACTTTTGATGTTGGCACCAAAATAGAATAATTTTTTCATAGATTTGTGACATTTATAAGTGTAAGACTTTGCTGGGTGTAGACTATTTTGGCAGCAGGATGTTTCTAGGTTCAGAAAAGCTTCTTGTGAAGAAAAATAAAATTTGAAGAAAAAGGTATTCTCAAAATATAAATTACTTTTTCACTGAAATGTGATTCCAGTATTTTTTTTTTTTTTTTTTTATTTATTACAGCAACTAGAACAGATTATACAGAGTTGCAGAAAACTGTTGTCCTATTTTTGTATCTGTTCCCAACTTAAACATACAGGTGCATGCTCAAATACACATATGCATACACTCATTTGCTGACATAAGAAGTACATTTGGCTGGCTCACACATCACCTTCCCCGCACAACCTCCATCACTCATCAAAGCGTGACTTTAACATAAAAAAAGGGTTGTGCAGACTGGTGTTGTTTTTGATTCAATATTGATTTGTTTGTGATTCAATAAAGACAAGTTTTTAAATTGTCCAGAAATCCTCCAGTTTTTTCCCACTTCTCCTATAATGACTGGCACTCAGCCGGTTTGAAGAGTGACTTCTGATTCCTATCAATGAAAACAGGAGTGGAATGGTATGTGCTCTCTCTGAATAATAGCGACCTTGTTGCCAAAGTGCATGTTTCATTCTGTGTATCACATTTCGGCACTTGAAAGAGAAACAAAGGTGGCTTGCTGCACAAATCCACACTGTAGTAGCAGTGCAGAGCTATTGCACAGCAAAATAAATCATTTTCCAAATGTAGTGAGTTTTGCTTTTGTATCATGAGGCCTTTTAGCTGACAATTCAGTCAACTTACTTGGCTACACACTTCAGAAATGCTCTACTACATATTTATCTCCAGGAGAAATACTATCTGACAACAATTCAGACGATATTTCAAAAACACAGCAAACTTGTATACCATGTGTTTCACACTTTTTCAGAGTTGGAATGTGTTTGTTTTTAAACGCTGTTTAAACGGAGTTCAGTTGATTCAGTGTTGGTCTCTCCGAGGGCACACTGTGATTTCTGTGTTTGGCAATGGCATTGGCCTTAGGGAGAGATTGATAAATGAGCACTGTGTGGATTAGTCTGCTACATGACTCGAGTTGAATGTTTAGAAAACATTCGTCATGGCGGTTGCCTACCCACAGTATCACACGTGGATCATCTAAATAGCGGATCCATTAAGACCACTTTGATATCATTATTTCCTCCTTTTATTTGTGGGAAAGCGAGGAGGTTAATGTTCGCTGAGTCCAAGTGCAACAGAGGAAAAACTGACAACATCTAGGTGCTGGTAGGTGATGGGTGTGATGGCCAGTAAATGTGAGAGAGGAGAGGATGAATATGGCTTCTTTTCTCATGAGATGTTCAAATATTCAGTGATAGAAAGGAGCCAACAGAGAAAGTGTTTTTACCCTGAAACCCCTGAGGGTGATTCTATTTATTTGTGATTTATAACAAAAATGAAAATATAACTTTTGTTGTGTTGCTGGCCATGTAAATGTCTCAAGCCATGTTTATTTACACAAACAAACAGCACACTATGGGAAAGCTGGACTGCGTCTAATTAGCAGGACGTCTTGACCGCTCTCAGCCAGCTGACAAGCCGACAATGTCGTGCAGCCATGTGTGGAGGTAAACACACAGAGCCCCTTCCCCTCTGTCATCCCGACTCCATCCTGACACCCCCACCTCGCCTCCTCCTCTCCAGCTCATTGGGCCGACACCACAAAGGCATTGATCCCACTTGTTCTGGTTCACTAAGGCCTGGAATTCCCTGTTCAGATCAACAGGAAAAGTATCCTCTCTGTCCTCCGAGACAGCTAAAAGCCTGCCTGTTTTAAATAGGGGTGTGGGTCTCGTAAACCTGTCGGACCTGACGGTGTCCTTTTACCTACCTAGCTTCGGTCTCATCTTGGATGCATTCCCGGACGTTCTTAAATGGCGGTTTATGGTTAACCTGTCAGCTCCAGGATCATCAGAGGTTTACGAGTGACCAATAAAAATGCTGCTGTGGTTCGGAAGCACCCTAACTCATCTCCCCTCTTCAAACCCAGCCCCCAGTTCACTCTTCCTGTCTCCAAAGATTGGAGGAGACTCCAATAAACCCACCACACTTTCCCCACTACTCCTCCATTTGCCTCCTGCATTCTTTCACATATTATCTAAAACCAGGTTAGAGTTTACAGTGCAACGACTTCAGCTTTTCACTTGTGAAACACTACTCTGTCATCGCAAAGCTGTCATGCTAAACAATGTCAATTAAGTGATAAGCTTAAGCTCATTGGGTTCCTAAAATGTCCTGATTTCATTCCAGTGACTTTGTTATTTTTTTTTAAGAATTGTTTTTGAAGGCACGCTTATTGCTTTCTTGTCTAGCATTAGAGGAGAACACTAAAACCACTCAGATGTGGTTTCATTTGTACAGATTAAACAAACGAGATGTTTAGAGGTGCTGGTATGTGGATTTTGTTACCCATTGGACAGAGCCATGCTAGCAGTTTCCAGTCTTTATGGTAAGCCATGCTAAGCTAAAATAAATGTTAAAGGATTTTTTATGGCTCAGCTGCTCTAAATACTGACCAAATATTTAATTTGATGTTTCTTGATCCAAGAAAGTGTGCTTGGTGTATTTTTTCCTCTCAGAATTTTAACTGAAGTTTGACATAATATTCACAAGTTGAATTATAATACACACATGAAAGAATAGAGAGAAAGAAGACATTTCCCAGAGGTTAAAATTAGAAGTTAAGGACGGTTGGCTGATTGTTCAGAAGCTCCAAACATTCGCAGTGAGAACGTCACTCAACATCTAAACAATGCCTAGTCTGTAGTACCGAAACAGTAGAAATAGCTGGGAAACTGCATGGCTTTGTTTTTAATGAATGATTTAACGTCAAGTTAACATCCAACACAACCACTAAAGATGGTGTATGTTCTCATGACGTTTGTTCAGTCTAAGACAAATTGAGGAGGTTGTTGAAATAAGTTTACAGGATTCAGGATTTAATCAGACTCCTCTCTAACTTTCTGTATTTGTCTTTGTTCCGTTTACCTTTCTCTGTCTTCGTCATCGCTATTTTATGCAGTTTCCATGTCTATTTTATGTCTTTCAATGGTCAGACTTTACAGCAGCTGACCTCTTTGCTCATAACGTCTATCAAAGACAACATGCGCCGCTGTTTTCTTACCTATGCACCCACAAATTGGAGGTGACAGTTTTAGACAGCTAAACGTGGTCAGGGCCGTCCATAAAAGCCACAAATGGGTCAGTGCCACAGGTTTCATGATGTTCTCTGGTTATGGTTTAGATGACAGATGGTGGAGTTACAGCTAAATCAACAAGTCTCCCACATACACTGAGGCCGTGAGGACCCATCACCTCGTACATTTCTGTCTTGCTTTTTGTATCTGTCTGCATTTGTGTATGTGTATATGGACACCTGCTACCACAATTTAGTAATTTACTTAAGATTTTATTCTCATTACTCAAATTCATTATATATTTTTTTCACCTTTATAAGTTTCATTAAGTTATTTTATTGTAAAATATGTTGAGCTTTATTTTATTCAGTTTCACTTTAAGTCACTGTAAAAGAAAATGCATCCAAATCTGCAAATCTACCAGATATTTAAAATAATTGTGGTGATTATATTGGCAGGTAGGCTGTGTTGTTATTTTACACTGAACACTGAATACTGAAGACTGGAACACTGTGGATTTTTAAATCTAAATTTCACGGTGTTTGTAACTAACTTTACTTTTCTATAGCTATGTTTTTCATTTCCGCAAATTTAATTACAGCCACTGCCACACAGGTGAATCATGTTAAGGTTGATGAAGTTGATTGATGTCGTATCATAAGCTGTAAACAAGGTGTAGCAAACTCTTTGTTCTGTTGAGTTATAATAGATTATTTTACATTTTGTAAAATACAGTTGTACACTCCCAGTGAGTTATGTTGCAGCATCAATTGTGCAAAAAAACCAAACAAAAACCCAGCTGTAACTGGATAGTAACTATGGATTTTGTAGGTTTTGAAGATGCAAACTTCACAGTATAAAAGACTAATATAAAAACTGCATTTGGATATCCTGGTGATCTAAAACCTTTAGACCTAACACTGTCAACCAAGTGAAATATGTAAATACTTTTTGGTAGTTCAGAGATTGCTGCCTCACTGAGGATTAATATGTTATGATAAAGGGCAGCACTATAAGCTTAATGAAAAATAACTCAGAATCACTTAATGGAAATATAACAGAATGTACACTGGCTCTGTGTGAGGCATGATATGACTGAACGATCCCCACCTAGTGCTGAAATAGGAAGTCACTTCACCTGTTTTCTTTGCATTAACGAACAGCGTTATTCTCCAGTCTGTTCCGGGCTTTCAGCCGAGCAGTGATTTAATGTATTAAGGAAGTTGTTTCACTCATGCATGTTTCCTTACTCTCTGTACAGCTGTAAAAATAAGTATTGGACTCCGCAGAGGGACTATTTATTTCAAATGATATTCATTCTTCCCAAGAAACAGAGGTGAGATCCATCCTGGATGTGGAAGGAATCAACAGCGGCTGTTGACGTGAGGCATGCATAACTTTATGCATCAACCTTGTATCTTTATTTCAGTGTGCATAACATACAGTGATAATTGGATTAATTTCACATGAACACAAAATGTACACTTAGTATCACAGGATTAGGAACATACTGTCTCCATCAGCCTGTATCCTGC
>NW_024040263.1:22803609-22820155 GCF_014851395.1 Micropterus salmoides
TTGTTGTTTACATCTATTCAAATGTTCTGTTTCTCAGTGTGTTGTGCCACAGGGGGATCATCAGAAGACAAGACAAACACTGGACATAACACAGAGGTGTGTGTGTGTGTATGATGAGTTTGCATAGAACAGCTGCATCTATCACACTGTTTAACACTGTTTCATCCTCTGCAGGGATATATTAGAGAGCACCACTATGACGACATACAGATGCAGAACCAGCAGGCAAGTTTAGGAGAAGCGCTGCCGTCTGTTTATGCCACTGTCAACCTTCCCGCAGACCAGCTTCTCTATGCCAGCGTCAGTTTTCAGAAGGACTCAACAGATGGGAATGCACTTCCTGTCCTCTCAGCCTGCGACTGCTCCTCTATCAGTTGGCCTCAGGGTGCCACCCATCCTCCAGCAGCAGAGCAGACTCTTTATTCTACAGTCACATATCCTAAGCAACCATGAGACAGTCTTTCACCTGTTGATGTTCACTGTGCAGTCTGAGGGGAACACGCTGTGAAGGATTTGCTTTTGTCCTATGTACATACTGCCCTTTTACATTACATTACATTTAGTCATTTGGCAGACGCTTTTATCCAAAGCGACTTACATTTGAGGAACAACATACAAGCATAAACAGAGCATCAAATACAGATCTATAACTGACAATACATACTAGTAAGAGCAGCAATAAATACTAGTAAGAGCTCATAGTACATATCACATCAATGGGGTAAATACCAAGGGAAGGAAGTAAGAGTTAACAAAAAGTGCAATCAAAACAAAAAAGTGCAATCAATACAAGATAATTGTAGGCGATAGAAGAAGAAGAGCACAGGAAGTGTATGTTAGAGGTTAGGAGTTAGAGTCGTTATAAGAGGAAGTGTTCTCGGAAGAGATGAGTTTTTAAGAGTTTCTTGAAGTTAAAGAGGGACGCCCCTGCTCTGATGGCATGTGGTATCTCGTTCCACCATCGTGGTGTCACAGATGAGAATAGCCGGGACTGAGATTGCTTTGTGTGAAGGGATGGCAGAGCCAGGCGGCGTTCGTTGGAGGAGCTTGGCGGCCTAGAGGTAGATGGGTGCAGACCCAGTAGTCACTCTGTATGCAAGCATTAGTGACTTCAATTTGATTCTGGAGGCCACGGGGTGCCAGTGGAGGTTACTGAGTAATGGAGTGACATGCGTCCATTTGGGCTGATCAAAAACCAGATGTGCTGCTGCATTCTGAACCATTTGTAAGGGTTTCACCGCACAAGCTGGAAGACCTGCTAGGAGGGCATTGCAATAGTCGATGCGAGAGATAACCATGGCCTGTACCAGAAGCTGGGTGGCATACTGAGTGAGGTAGGGCCTGATTTTCCTTATGTTGTATAGAGCAAAGCGGCACAACCGAGAGACAGCAGCAACATGGTCTGAAAAGGACAGCTGGTCATCAATCATGACACCCAAGTTTCTCACCAACTTGGTTGGAGTGATGGTTGAGGAGTCAATTTGTAGTTTAATGTTATGGTGGATAGATTGCTTGGCTGGAATGACCAAGAGTTCAGTCTTAGAGAGGTTTAGTTGCAGGTGGCAAGCCTTCATCCATGCAGATATGTCATAAGTAGAGTTGTGTATTGTCTGCGCAACAGTGATAAGAGAAGCCGTGCGAGCGAATGATCGGCCCCAGTGAGGTGGTGTAAATTGAGAAGAGAAGGGACCCTGGCACTGAGCCTTGGGGCACCCCTGTGGAGAGGCAGTGGGAGGAGGATAATTGTCCTTGCCACAAAACATTGTAGGAATGCCCAGAGAGGTAGGATTCGAACCACAGGAGTGCTTTACTCGAGATGCCCATTGCTGAGAAGGCGGATAGCAGGATCCTGTGGTTGACTGTGTCAAAGGCAGCTGGTCAAGCAGGATAAGATTGGGCTGCAGCTTTAGCTGACCTTAGGGCTTCTGTTACAGACAGAAGAGCCATTTCAGTAGAGTGGGCATTCTTAAAACCAGACTGATATGGATCTAGGAGGTCATTCCCTGAGAGGAATTCTGAGACCTGTTTGAATACCGCCCGTTCAATAGTTTTGGATAAAAATGGTAGAAGAGACACTGGTCGATAGTTCTCAACATGAGTTGGGTCAAGTGAGGGCTTTTTGAGCAAGGGTGTGAGCCCTTTTGAAAGTGGTCGGGAAGGTTCCTGAAGCCAGAGAAGTATTTATCACATGATTGTCGGGACCACGGTAGGAGATATGGCTTGGAGGAGATTCGTAGGAATCGGGTCCAGTGGCCATGTAGTTGGACTGTTACGGGTGAAGAGGATTCTGATACCGCACTCTCTGTGAGAAGAGTAAATGAGGAGAGTGAAGAACCACTGGAGGGCAGAGGAAAAGATGTAGTAGGACTGCTACAATGGCTGAGTTTGAGTGTTTCAGATAATTGGCTAGTTATAGCCGCCACTTTGCCTGTGAAGAAGGCAGCAAAGGTATCAGCAGACAAGTTTGGTGGTGGAGGTGGAGGAGGATTTAGTAGAGCTTTAAAAGTGGAAAATAATTTCCTTGAGTCAGTGGCACTGCTTATTCTGTCATTATAGAACGCAGTTTTGGCAGCACTGATGCTTGTTGAGAAGGAGGATAGGAACAATTGGTAGCCCTTAAGGTCGGCGGGGTCTTTGGTTTTTCGCCATTTTCTTTCAGCAGCTCTGAGATCAGTACAGAGCCCACAGATGGTATCAGTTAGCCACGGGTGGGACTGGTTTGGGCGAGCAGGCTCTGACGCAAAATGAGCGGGAGACAGGTTGTGGAGGTTGCGGCGGTGTGAGACCAACGGTGTTGGAACAATGGGCTTTTCCTGTAGGCACACCGTGAACTGAATGAAATAGTGGTCTGACACATGTAGAGGTGTGACTGTTAGGCACTCTGTAGCACAGTTTCGGACAAGAACGAGGTCAAGTACCTTGCCAGCTTTGTGGGTCGGGGGGCTGAGAACCCGTGTTAGATCAAAGGACTCAATCAGAGACAGGAAGTCTGCTGAGTTTGAATTGTCTAAGTGAATGTTCATGTCACCGAGGACAAGTAGGGGACAGTCATGCTCTGGTATTGAAAACAGCAGTGTGTCGAGCTCCTCCACAAAGTTACCCATTTGTCCTGGTGGAAGGTATATGACAATCACAGAGACCTTTACCGGAGCAGACACAAAGACAGCATGGTATTCGAAGGAGGCATATTGATTCTGGGGTAGTAGCTGTGTGAATTTCCATCTGTTGGAAATTAAGAACCCAGTGCCAGTACAAAGAATGTAAACTCAGCAAAAGGACACTGTATTTTAAAGTCAATTCCATAAAATTCCAAATAACTTGCCAGATCTTTATTGTAAAGTGTGTAAATAATATCTTCTATGCTTGCTCAATGAATCATAAACAATTAATGAACATGCACCTGTGGAATGGTAGTTGAGACACTAACAGCATACAGATGGTAGGCAATTACCAGGTCACAGTTATAAAAACTTAGAACACAAAAGAGACCTTTCTACCACTCTAAAAACACCAAAAGAAAGATGCGCATGCAAGGGTCCCTGCTCATCTGCGTGAATGTGCCTTAGGCATGCTGAAAGGAGGTATGAAGGCTGATGATGTTGCCCTGGCAGTCTTCAGTGCAATGTCTGTACTGTGAGATTGTAAAAGAAAGCACTACAAGGAAACAGGAAAGACAGCTGAGCGTCCTCGCAGTTTCCATTTCTGTTATCCACATGTCTGTGAGACTTTGCTCACTTTATGTCTTAGTTATTTATTCGTTTTATGTTCATACAAATATGAAAACATGTTAAGTTAGCTGAAAATAAAAGCAGTCGTAAGTGAGAGGAGGTTTCTATATTTGCTAAGTATGTGTTGCCACCACCTACTTCAATAAAGTGAGATTCTGCATAGATACTGATTATTATCTAAGATGGTGACAAAGTTTCTTCCTTTATTTCCTGTTTTATCTGTTTGTCTTACTGATCTTGTGTAATCTTGTGCAACTCTTTTATGTCATAACCTGACATTTAGTCTACTAACTACTAGTACAAAGTCTAATTTTAAAAAAGTCCAGAGGGACATTATGGACATTGTTCTGTAAAGTAAAACTATATTTTGATGTACATATAAACAGATGAAAAGACTGTGAGATGTAGCAGGTGAAGAATTTCTCTGAATGGCTCAACACTCTCCATTTCTCTCTATCTCTTTCTTCTACCTTTGTCTCTCAGTTTTACTCTTGTTGCATAAAATAAGCAACATCCTCTTTCTGAAATGCAAATGTTTAAAGTTATGTGCTGGAAGGAGAAGCTGAAACTATTTTTTTAGTAGCGACACTGCTGTCATGACGAACAACAGTACAGAAATGTTGCTCAATGTTTGTGAAAGTAGGGTTTAAACTATAGTAAGCTGGAAAAACTGAGACAATGATGATATCATGGAAAGTCATCATCTACTTTATGACAGGTAATAAATTCTTTGATGAGAGTAAAACACATCTTGGCAAAAACTAGTTGATGGTGGCAATATGATGAAATAACTTTTTTAAAGGATTTTTTCCCCCTGCATTTTGTTGTGACAGCTGGTGTGAGTATGCTGTGTGTGTCAGGAAACAAAAGAGGACCTGTCAACATTGCCTGTAAGTACAAGTAGGATGAAAAACATCATGCACAATATTTTGCACAGAGACATGGTAGTTTGTTGGACATCAAAATAAAATAATGGCTAGAAAATCAAATACATGGAAGCACAACAACAATGAAAGAACATTTACTCAAGTACAGTACTTACTGATTTTTTAATTTTCTACTTTGAACTACTCGACAACCAGTGCACTTTTTACTCCACAACATTTATCTGACAGTTATAGTTAGTAGTTGCCTCGTATTTAATGAATTTACATACAAATCATGTGATCAGCTTATACAATATGATGGGTTATAGATTATACTAACCAGCTGTAATGATGGTTTAGTGGTTAAAATTTGCTCCATCTTAACAAACTTCACCAGTGTCACAATACTTATTAATGGGTAATAATGTTTCATTAAAGGCCCTGAAAATGTATTTACTTAATGGGCTTCTTGTTGTGAGAGATGGAGTGCGATCCTTTACATGCACACCACACATCTTGAAAACAGTTTTCAGATTTCTGTTTGAGTTTTTCTCTCTTGTCCTCTTGCTGGTTTGAAGTGGGCTGGGCTCCAGTTTAAAAACTTAAAGGGAAAAAATTTTATCAGGTTTAACAACATTTGAACCAGAATCTGGCCAAACACACACAGTCCCAATGAAGCAGAGTAAGTAAAGTTTTGAGTGTTAAATTCTTAATAAATAATAACATTTTTTTTATTATATAACAATCTGGAATATATTATATAACAATTACTTTTCCTTTTGATGCAATATTTGTTTTGATATATTTCACTTGTAACACTTAAGTAAAAAATCTAAATAATTAATCCGCCACTGAAAAAGACAGATTCTGTGCATGATAGTCCATAAAACAACGATGTGTGGCGTGGACAAGTTCGGGGTGGAGACAAAGATTTATTTAGACATGCTATGCTGCTTTGTGAAGTGCAAAGCCTTCTCTTTCAGACGTTGCGTTACAACCCCTTCTGTAGGTGACAACACACCAGTGAGTCAGACGGCACATTTGGGAGGCTCTGTTACCATCAACTGCAGGTATTCAAGAGCAGAAGAAAGCTACGTCAGATGCCTCTGCAGAGAAGATGAAAACTTCCATTGCAAATCTCTGATATCAGCTTACACTTCAGATTGCACAAAAAAAGACAGGTTTTCTCTGATAGACAACAAACAGCAAGGAGTGTACACTGTAACTATTTCCACACTGACCCTAGCTGATGCTGGAAGATACCAGTGTGCTATGGAAAGATTTAACAACAGTTCCACTGCGTGTTTAACTCGGATCGACCTGCAAATTTTGAGTGAGTATTGATCTGCTTTTAATCATCCTGATTCAAAACTAACCAACATAACACAAGCCTATACAGTCCCCTCCAAAAGTATTGGAGCGGTATGGCAAATTCCTTTGTTTTTGTTGTTCACTGAAAACATTTGGGTTTAAGATCAAAAGATGAGTATGAGACAAGAGTTCAGAATTTCAGCTTTTATTTCCTGGTATTCACATCTAGATGTGTTAAACAACTTAGGACATATCACCGTTAGACCACAGCATTCTTAGGTGAGCAAAAGTAATGGAACAAATTATCTAAATAACATTTAATATTTGGCGACCCATCAACATCACCAAACGGTTGTTGTTGGGTGTTTCTCCCTTCAGTCTCCTCTTAAGGAGGTGAAATTCATGCTCTATTGGGTTAAGGTCAGGTGATTGACTTGGCCAGTCTAAAACTTTCCTCTTTTTCCCCTGATGAAGTCCTTTGTTTTGTTGGCAGTGTGCTTTGTCATTGTCCTGCTGCATGATAAACGTCCTTCCAATTAGTTTCAATGCATTTCTCCGTAAATTGGCAGACAAACTTTTTCTGTACACTTCTGAATTTATTCTGCTGCTACCATCATCAGTTACATCATCAATAAATATTTATGAGCCTTTTCCAGAAGCAGCCATGCACGCCCTAGCCATGACATTACCTCCACCATACTTCACAGATAAGCTTGTATGCTTCGGATCATAAGCAGTTCCTTTCTCTCTTCACACTTTGGCCTTTCCATCACTTTGGTAGAGATTAATCTTGGTCTCATCAGTCCATAAGATTGTGTTCCAGAACCTTTGCGGCTCATCTCTGTACTTCTTTGCAAATTTCAATCTGGCCTTCCGATTCTTACTGCTGATGAGTGGTTTGCATCTTGTGGTGTGGCCTCTAAATTTCTTCTCTCTGAGTCTTCTTCGAACATTGGATTGTGATACCTTCACCCCTGCACTGTGGAGGTCATTGGTGATGTCACTTACTGATATTTGGGGGGTTTCTTCACAGCTCTCATGATATTTCTGTCATCAACTACTGTTGTTTCCTTGGCCGACCTGTTCGACGTCTGTTGCTCAGTACCAGTAGTTTCTTTCTTCTTCAGGACATTCCAAATTGTTGTGCCTGCTACGCCCAATGTTTGTCCAATGGCTCTGGATGATTTTCCTTCTTTTCTCAGCTTGACAATGGCTTGCTTTTCTCCCATAGTGAGCTCTCTAGTCTTCATGTTGGTTTATCCTCTTTAACAGGAAATGCAGTCTTTATAGGTTTTAACCTATTTTTAGGATGAAAACTTAGACTAGACATGCAGAGCTATTTAATGTTTGGGCAATCAACCTAAACGGCAACACCTGGGCAACAAGAAACATCTGTCACTCACATGTTCCAATAGTTTTGCTCACTTGAAAAATGGGTGGGTTCAAACAAAGGGTGGTATGTCCTGAGTTGTTTAACACATCTAGATGTGAATACCATGAAATGTCTTCAGTGAACAACAAAAACAAAGCAATTTGCCTTACCGTTCCAATACTTTTGGAGGGGACTCTATATACTAAAAACCCATTTCAACGGAACATTTTATTTAGTTTGTAGTAAAGTGTCAGCATTGATCTCTGTTTTTCAGATTGGGATGACATTAAACCAACAACAACAAAAACTTCTGACAGTGGGGACACTGTAAGAATCAGTTGTTCATATCCAGACATCCATGAGAACAATCAGAAATTCCTGTGCAAGGGGGAGAATCCTTTCAACTGTGAGGAGCTAATACATACAACAGAAATGACAGAGATGTGGTTAAAGGCAGGTTTGATATAAGGGATAACAGGAGAATGAAGTACTTCTATTTGTCCATCAAAAATGTGAGCACAGCCGACTCTGGAACGTACTGGTGTGGCTCTGACAGGACATGGCAGCAGGATAAATACATCAAAGTCCTCCTCTCTGTAGGTAAGTATACTGAGCACTTTATTGTTATAAATTAACACAAGTATTACTTATTCACTCTATACCTTTGTATTAAATACAGTATTTTATTATTACTTATTTAAGTATTTAATCAATTATTTGCAGCTGTTAATGAATATATGTATAGTAACTTAGTAAAAGTAAAAAGGTGTGTTTGTATTTTGTGTGTCTCAGCTGCATAACTGAGCGTAACAATAAAAACTGAGAGAGGGATTCAGAAAGAGCATGGCTGAAATTAGAAAAGCAATGAAACTAAATAATTATTTCCAGTAGTGGAATGTACTTGTACTTATGTACACAAGTAACATTTTGAGATGACTGTACTTCAGTAATTCCTGTTTACTGCTACTTTATAGTTCTACTGCACAACTAGAGATAGTAGATATTTTTCAAATTAAGGTTTGAATGCAGGGCGTTTTACCCACACAGCTGAAGGACACTTCATATCTGGAAAATCTGGCTTTCCAGACCCAGAGGCAGAACCAGAATCAGCTCCTGGATCTAAATCATCTACGACAGAGAGATATGAATCCCCTAATCCTCCGAATATAGGTGACCTCATCACTTTGATTACTGCTAACTGACAACACACTTTGATTACTGCTTTTCAACATAAATATACTAACACTTCTCTTAGACACAACTTCTCCTTTATGCATGAATTCTGAAGACAATAAACAGTGAACAACATGTATCCTTCATCAGTTTCAACTGTTGCCTCTTGTTTGCAGGTATGATTGCCGGAGTAGTAGTGTTTTCGGTATTGTTTCTGATACTTGTAATTGTACTTATACTGTACCGACACAAACTCCCCAGGACAAAAGGTGAGGGATGGAAATACGGCAAATTCAACATGTTGAACTTGAACTGTCCTTTGATTGGCAAAAACATCATATGTCTATTATCAGTAAACTTACTTAATTTAGATATAGAAATTAAAGGCTTAACTTCCACATGTTTTGCCTGAGGAGTAAATTTGAATGCAGACAGATTATCTTGTTGTTTACAGATATTCAAATGTTCTGTTTCTCAGAGTATTCTGCTGCACGGGGTTCATCAGAGGACAACACTGGACACAGCAATGAGGTGTGTGTGTGTGTGTGTGTATGTGTGTGTGTGTGTGTGTGTGTGTGTTTGTGTGTGTGTGTATGTGTTTTTGGGTTTGCTTACAACAGCTGCATCTATCACACTGTTTCATCCTCTGCAGGGAGATATTAGAGAGCACCACTATGACGACATACAGATGCAGAACCAGCAAGCAGGTTTAGGAGAAGCACTGCCGTCCGTTTATGCCACTGTCAACCTTCCCGCAGACCAGCTCCACTATGCCAGCGTCCGTTTCCAGAAGGACACAGCAGATGGGAATACACTTCCTGTCACCTCAGTTTGCGACTCCTCCTCTATCAGTTGGCCACAGGGTGCCACCCATCCTCCAGCAGAAGAGCAGACTCTCTATTCTACACTTACATATCCTGAGGAACCATGAGACAGTCTTTCACCTATTGATGTTCGCTGTGCAGTTTGAGGGGAAAATGCTGTGAAGGATTTGCTTTTGTCTTATGTACATACTGCCCTTTTACACAGAATATGGAAAAGTGATTCGGCAACATTTATGACTGTTGGACCCACATTTGACATTTTGGCACTAGAGTTATTAGAGTATAATGTGTCATATGTATCTGAATATGATAATTACATTTTTGAGAATACATCTGTCTCTGGCTTAGGTCTGTCATTCTTAGTAAAACTTGCTACAAATCAGTTTGGTTGATGATTCTCTAACAGATCATTATTTGTTATATAAGCTTTGATTCATTGATATATCTGGCACTATCCAGATCCAGTATCCAGAGAGGTTAAATAACACTGTTAGATTAAATAATGTGATAGGCCTACCTCTCCTGCCACCTGCTCCACATGAGCAAATTTGTCTATTTTATCCTGCACAGGCAATCAAACACATTTTTAGAAAATAATTTCTGTGATTCAAAGACTACACTGTGGCTGCTACTATTTTGAGCCTTCCCTGAATACAGGATATTTGTTTTGAAAACAGTGGTATATATATATGTATATATTTGGCTCCAGCTTCCTCCCACCGTCCAAAGACATGCAGTCTAGGTTAATTGGCGACCCTAAATTGTTCTTAGGTGTGAGTGTGAGCGTGAGTGGTTGTTCATCTATGTGTGGCCCTGCGATGGACTGGCGACCTGTCCAGGGTGTACCCCGCCTTGCGCCCGATGTCAGCTAGGATTGGCTCCAGCCCCCCCGCGACCCTGTATGCAGGATAAGCGGTTGATGATGATGGATGGAATTTCTGTGATTCAAAGACTACACTGTGGCTGCTACTGTTTTGAGCCTTCCCTGAATACAGGATATTTGTTTTGAAAACAGTGGTATATGTATTTGGCTCTGGCTTCCTCCCACCGTCCAAAGACATGCGGACTAGGTTAATTGGTGTCCTTTGGTGTTCGTGTGCATGGTTGTCTGTCTATGTGTGGCCCTGCGATGGACTGGCGACCTGTCCAGGGTGTACCCTGCCTTTCGCCCGGTGTCAGCTGGGATTGGCTCAGCCCCCCTTGACCCACGCAGGATAAGCGGTTGATGATGGATGGATGGATGGTATATGTATTTGTACAGGAGAGATTACGCTATTTTGTCCTTGCCATGTTTTGCTCTGCAGCGCCCTCTTCTGGTTGAACTAGTGATCAGCTGGAGATTGGTGACTGTTGTGACTGCGCTCCAGCAACAGCTCCCAGAAATACAGTGTCCAGTACCCATTATAACTTTTACCTGATACAGAAAAAATCGATTTGCCCTTTATATTAACATCTCATAGGTGTTTTTGTCACAAGTGGATAAAAAGTTTAATTATTTTCAGTGGACAGTGGACGTGGTGGTGTGCACAGGAAAAACTACGCTGTGATGAATTTGCTTTAATTTATCGCCCCCCAAAATGCACTCTTTCTATGAGGTCCCTCACCAGCAACAAGATAGTTTTAACCACTTTTATCCCATTGACTTGTCCCAGCTTTTAAAAACAGTATCACAGATAGGAGTGTCTTCCAGCCCACTTGATGTTATACCAACAAATTTTTATTGAAAGTAATGGATTCTGTCAGCCCCACTTGATTTCTGTTTTTAACAGCTCGCTATCTACTGGTTGTGTCCCTGATTATTTTAAAATTGCTTGCATAAACCCACTTAAAAAAAAAGTGGATTAGATTCCTCCCTCCCTCAAAATCTTAAACCAATTTCCAAACTACCTTTTATAGCAAAGATTTTAGAAAAAAAGTGTCAAAACAACTGCTCTCTGTACTGGAAAATGACAACATATTTGAAAAGGTTTAATCTGGTACTAAAGCAGACTTAGACTGCATGGGGATCTCTGGTACAGCTTTGGAAAGGTTTTCATCCTACCTGTCCAGTAGGAGGTTCTGTGTCTCTGTGAATAACTATGTCTCTTCATTTTGTTCAGTTAAATATGGAGTGCCTCAGGGATCGGTCTTAGGACCCATTTTATTTTCCTTGTATTCGCTTCCCCTTGGACACATTATCCAGGAACATGGTGTCTCTTTTCATATTTACACTGATGACACACAGATCTACATGCCTGTCTTGCATACTGAGTTTACTTACAGACTGCCTCTGTGAAGTCAAAAATTGGATGTCAAATAATTTCCAGCTGAGCTCAGACAAAACAGAGATCTTGGACATTGGGTCCTAGCAAATGGCAAAGTAAATACTGCCATCTGCTGGTTCCCTATGGAGGACTGATCCTGACAAATTCAGAAATAAATACAGAAATAAATAAATGCTCAATAAATAAATAAGCATATGATTAAATGCACAAAAAAGTAAATAAATAAATGTAAGCAGTAATTAAATTATACAAGGAGGCATAAATGTATATATCTACTTTAATTAGCTTCTTTATTATTCACCTTTGTAATAATTACCTTATTTATTTATTGTCCATTATAATCTTCAACTTTATTTATTACTTATTTTTTAAATTAAATTATTTATTGTGTTTTAATATTTTTGTCTGTTTTATTCTTCCGTTGCATCTTCTACCCTATTTATTACCCCAATGGTATTTATTTCTGCCTGTCTCAAGGGGTGAACTTCTCTCCTATTGGTGGACCAGTCAGTCGGAGAGCTCTAGGCCTACTCTGCCTGCACACATTAGTGATGGCAAGTTCGGGTCTTTTGACAGACTCGTTCATTCAAATCTCGTTCATTAAAATTAACTAATATTTTTTTTGAGTCATTTCGTTCATTTGAACTAGGCTGGTTATTGTGGCGCTGCAGCCCTCTTGTGGGCGATTAAAAAAACAGCGCCGTTCTCAAACACTGAAGGCTGCCTGGCTTGCTTTATTTGACAAAGTATAATGCACAAATTCACCTCTTGATTACTGTATGTCATCATTATATAACCCCCCCTGGGCCCACAACCAAATTCAAACCATATAAAAACCACAGAGATATGTTGTCTATATGCAATACACTACTCCGCCTAAATCCTTCCATTTTCACAATCTTTCCTAGTAGTATACAACCAGACCAGCCATATAAAGGCTTATGTATATAATAATATCATTATCTCTAAAGTGCTCATTCATACAGTAGCCTAACGTCCCTATCCATGAGTAAAATATTAGTATCAGATTTGCAGTATATATATTGAAGTAATAAGCTTGATACACTATATGAAGAAACACACTTATTAAAATTCAACCAATTTAATAATAATTTGGATCAAGCCACCAAGTTCTTAAAGAACTCCAGCACACAGAGAGGAACAAAGAAATATTAACACATTATATAAATGCAGCAGTTTGGCAGTTCTGGACGCAGAATGGGCCACATCAGGTCCTGATTCTGCAGACAGAGAAACAAACATGAGCACATCGCTCTCAAACACTGCAGGTTGTTCACCAGTCACGAGCTGTGAAACATCAGGGCTCTGTTGATAAATAATAAGTAAAAGTTACGTTGCGTTCTCTGGCAGACCTGGATCAGCTGTTACCTGTTTACAGGGCTAACGTTGCTACGTGGCTGTGTTTTAATGTTTCAATGACCGGGTCTGTTTGTTTTGGAGAGGAGACGACCTCGGAGGTAATTCGGCTCCATGTAGAACCCTGTCAGAGCTCTGAAGTGGAACCAGAACAACTCTCATCAGCTTTTTAGCTGTAAACACTAGCAGGACTAAAGTTACGGTGCGGCTGTGTTAAAACTATAACTTAGCACAACATCACTGCGCTGTAATAACGTTATGCTTTATAAAATGTCACATAATTAACAAAATAGTTATATAATGTCAGTCCAGTGACTGTTACCTGACAGCCGACCTGCCTCTCATTCTCTGGCGCTGGCAGTCACTCAGCCTGCGAGTGAACAAAAGACTGAGGAGGACCCATGTGAGCGGTGATCGAGTCGTTCATTCCTGCTCCACAGTAGGAGCTGTCACGTGACAAATGAAAGCCTCAAACCTAGAGACCCACAGTTGCTATAAGTCGTAAACTAATCAATTCTGTTTCCTGTGCTGACGGAGCCCATGCAGCTGCCGTGTGACGAGTGAGCGTAAGAGTCCAAGATCCTTCACGCATGCGTGAAAATGACCGAACCACTCACTGATTGGGTCTTATGAACGAAACGTTCTTTGAAGGACACAACACCAGCAGACAGACAGTACTTTCAGTTTGCTACATACATGGACACAGAACTGCGGTATAGGGAGAACCACACGGTCAGCTGGCTGCAGCTAAATCTGGAGTGCACTCGTATTCAATTCTGTATGGTAAATTCAGTTTTAAGGTGGCAGAGCGAGCTGACAGGCAGAGTTAGAGACTGTTTCTGTCTCAGTAGTACGCGATGCAAGCACCACATATTTATACAGTATGATATGCAGTATGAAAATAAGATTAATTGGATTATATTCACAGGAAGTATAAAACCTGTTACATGTGTCTATTAAAAGTAAAATAACACAAAAATGTCAGGGAAATTACTTAGATTTAAATACTGCAGTTGTACATTGAAGTATCTTCCTACCTTGAGATGGTATAAAACATTTCTCCTTAAATTCTGATTTGAGTTGTGTACAACTATGACCCCATGAATTTAAAAATTATTAATTAATATAGTATTTGTTCTGAGTTCATCCTGCATTGCAGCAGCTAATAAAGCCCATTTAATCCCAAAAATTGTTTCTTTTAGGCAGGCTGGAGCAGAAAACAACTCACCTTTCTCAAGTTGTACAGTAATGTCACATATGTGTATGAAGGTGGATCCAAACAAGCTAATCTTAAATGTCAAAGTAGAGAGAGCCTAGGAGGCCTATTATTTTCATTCATTACACAAGATGAATAAACTATACAGACAGTTGTAAAAAATCTTGAATGTTCCCCACTTGTTATAGTTACGCAGAAATATTAGGAATGTGGGCTGTTTTGAAAGTATCACTTTCTCACATGCTCTAACACACAGTAACGATGAGATGTGTGCTGTTCTCCCATTCTTCCTCTGTAACTACACATAAACAACAAGGCATGTAAGGGGAATATAAAGGAATTTATTTTATTATTTGGGGATTATTTTCCTCTCCTCCATCTTCTTCTTTTCCTCTGAGGATTATGGTTATGTTCTCCGCATGTCTCCTCCTGTGTTTTCTGTGCAAGACATAGAAGTACATCCAACGAGGTTAAAATCAAGGGCAACTGGACTTGGTTGAAGATACTGGAAGACGTTTCGTCCCTCATCCAAAGGACTTCTTCAGTTCTGACTGACTGGCAGGGAAACTCAGCTATTTACCTCAGTGTGGTCGTTGGCCCGGGTCATCGATACCGCTGGTTCGTTAGTGTTCCTTGTTGCGTGACGGCAGTTTACAGTCGTTGAGACTACCTGTGGCCAAGACTGAACGACCATCGTTGGTATCTTCACCTGAGGCCAATAGGTTACGTTTGTTGAGTTTCCTGGGAAGTGATGAAAGGACAGCATTGTAAGTGGGGATAGGTGGTGGCGTAGACCCCCTCCTCTGTTCAATGATGGCTTCTCGACCCTGGTGTAGATGCTTCCTTGACACCTCTTTCAAACCATCCATCTTCTCTGTCTAAAATGTGCACCTGGTGGTCCTCAAACGAGTCCCTGTCCTTCAGATGTAAGTAGACTGCGAGTCTTGACCTGAGGAGTTGGCCCTTCTGTGTTGAGCCATGCGTTTGTGTAGTGGTTGTTTAGTCTCCCCAATATACAGGTCTGTGCATTCCTCACTGCATTGGACCGCATACACTAGATTGCTTTTCTTGTGTTTGGGTGTGCGGTCTTTGGGGTGTACCAGCATCTGTCTTAGTGTGTTCTTGGGTTTAAAAAACACAGGGATGTTATGTTGTTGAAAATCCTCCTGAGTTTCTCTGATACTCCAGACACGTATGGAATCACAATGTTGTTGCGTTTGACCTTCTTTTGAGAAGAAGCTATTAAAATAGATATATACATTTATGTCTCCTTGTATAATTTAATTACTGCTTCATTTATTTATTTACTTTTTTTTTTGTGCATTTAATCAGATGCTTATTATTTATTGAGCATTAATTTATTTCTGTATTTATTTCTGAATTTTTCAGGATCAGTCCTCCATAGTTCCCTAGTGGAACACATTAAACCTATACAGCTCCTCTCCTGTGGAACCAGGTTCCAGTTTGGGTTCAGGAGGCAGACATCATCTCCACATTTAAGACTTTCCTCTTTGATAAAGATTATAGTTAGGGCTGGCTCAGGTGGTCCTGAACCATCGCTTAGTTATGCTGCTATAGGCCTAGACTGCCGGGGGATTTCCTATGATGCACTGAGCCCTCTCTCCTCTACTTTCTCTCCCTCTGATGCAACCTCATCCCATTATTGCATGTTACTAACACAACTTCTCCCCTTTCTGGTAGTCTTGTGCTTTCTCGTCCCTCTCCTCTCTCCTCCTATCACTTCCTGCAGGTTTTCTGGCTACTATTGTTGCAAGTCTTATTGTTATTATAATCATTAACATTACGACTGTTACCATTAACACTACTAAAACTGTACCATTTTTCATTTAGTCTATAGCAACATCACCTTTACCATCTGTACCTCTGTGTGTATATGTGTAGGCTGCCTTCCTCCCCTCTCTCTCTCCTTCCATCCCTCTCTTTTTCTCTCTGTTCCTCTCCTGCCCTCCCTCTCTCTCCTTCACCACAACCGGTCGAGGCAGATGGCCGCCCACCCTGGCCATGGTTCTGCTCGAGGTTTCTGCCTCTTAAAAGGAAGTTTTTCCTTGCCTCTGTCCCTAGTGCTTGCTCTTGTGGGAACTGTTGGGCTTCTGTAAATAGCATCATAGAGTACGGTCTAGACCTGCTCTTTATGAAAAGCGCTGTGAGATAACTGTTGTTGTGATTTGGCGCTATTTAAATAAAATTCAATTGAATTGAAACCTGCTGCAAAGAGTATTGTGTCTGGTTCAATAGTAGTTTAAGTTTTGAGCAGCACACCACAAAGCTTGTACAATCATGTTTTTTTACCCATTTAGAATATTTCAAAATATGATCAATGATAACTTTTAAGGACACTGAGACCATTTTACACGCCTTCATCTCATCACGCCTGTATTACTGCAACAGCCTTTT
>NW_024040263.1:22820655-22838553 GCF_014851395.1 Micropterus salmoides
AGATGGAGGACAGAAGAGTGTGCAGAAATACAGCTTCAGACCAAGGAAGTGTCGGCTTCCTGCAGGAGGTGTTGAGGAGTTGTGAAAGCAGAGCTCTGCTAGTCATCAACCTCCATCAGACAGTGAGAGGAGGGAAAGAAAAGCTGCAGCTTCTAACTAGAACTCTTCATCATACAGTTAATTATCAGTTTTGACAGTTTCCCTCCTATCTCTCGCTCTCAGTCTCTTATGAACATGGATGTCCCTCCTCTCTTGTTCTTCATATCACCATCATCTCTTCATCACTTTCTCTCCTCCCTCCATGTTATTCTCCACCCTGTTTATTTTTCATTGGCCAAGTCCAACCTCCTTCCTACAGTCATTGTGTCCCACTCTCATTGGAATTCTTTACCACCTGAGCTGAAGGTCTGTTACAACAGTTTATGCTCTTAAAAGCCATCTTTAAACATATTCTCTTGCAAGCTTATGGGTCTACTGAAGTACCATCTTATTCACTTCTATTGCAATACCCTCTTCTTTAATTACCTTTAATGACTTTATTTTACTGTCCGCCTTATACCATCTTTTATATTGATGGTTGTATCTGTAATCGTTTTTTTCTTTACAGTTTTTTCAATGCTAACAAACATTACCTAAACTCAAGATACTTTATCAAAACTCTTAACACGCAACACACCTACCTCACACCATTAGCCAAATAGTACATTTTCTGCTCAAAACCACATTTTGTTCTTTAAACACAAACTCTACATTTTAAAATAAAATAAAAACGTTTTCTACATACACAAACTCAAACACAGCAAACCTGACACAAAATTAAATCATTCTAACAATAACTAGCACTTTTCTTTCCTAAAGGAACAGATCAATCAATCATAGCACAATCCATCCATCATTAACCGCTTCTCCTGTGTACGGACAGGACAGGTTGCAAATTCATGCAGGGCACACACATAAGGAAAATTTATGGTCACCAATAACCTAGTCTGCATCTTTGGACAGTGGGAGGAAGCCGAAGCACATATGCTGCTCCACGAGAAGAGAAACCACCTGACACAGAAAGAACATGCAAAGTCCGCACACAAAGGCGGGGCAACTGGGGTTTGAACCTGGACTTTGCTATGACGTCACAGCGCTATGCTCCTGACTACTGTACCACTCCATCATAGCACAATGACTTTCTAAATACAAAGTTGGCATTGCAACAACTGCATTACTTTCATGTTTCAGTTCTACCTGCAAACAGAAGACAATGTGAAATCCATTGTTTTTGTAATTCAGTTTCCTTTTACTGTAAACCACCCTATATTTTTGGCTTGAAGGTCGAATGTGTGCATTTTTGCAAACAAACTATAAAAGTGAATCAGTCATCTTTACTTTATAAAAGTAGAGTAGGAAAAAGATGTGACAGAATTACAGAAGTAAGCTTTATTAGCCCTAAAAGAGCGCATTTGGCACTGCTGAATCACGAGATGACCTCTACTTTACCTTCGGCTAATGCCAGTTCCTTAGAGGGCTGGAAAGAACTCTCACTAAAGTTATACAGAGGGGAAGATTTCCGGCTGATTGCAAAGACAAAGCTCGCTTGGAACAGCTTCTGAGAGGGGCCATTGCTTCAGATATCAGGCTAATCCAATTACGCTTCGAGAAAGAAAGGAGTACCCCAACTTTCCTGCAGCTCCTAAGTGAAATTCTTACAGAGGACGAATATGAGGCTTCAAGGAGAAAGCTTAACATGTCAGTCCATCCTGTACAAACTAAACAATCAGCGGACGCCAGCCATGCAGAATTACAAAGTCTCAAAGATGAGGTCAAAGAGCTAAAGACCAAGTTAGCTTCCTGCATGCAAGTTTCCAAGATGTCAAAGAGAAAAGTTATAGTGCTCTACCTGTGTCCACAATACAGCCAAGTGAACACAGTGGTGACACTGATCTTGCTGCATTGAAGAAACAAAGGACTACAACAGAAAGTGGCACAAAAAGATGCTGGTCAGGAAACCTCAGCAAAACTGACTACAGTCACAGCGGTGGAGGCTAAGCAAAAAAAATAATTCCAACCGAAATCAGCAACATATAGATGAGCATTTATGCTATCGACGTGGCCAGAAAAGCCATTCATGGCAAAGTGTTGCCAACCTGGGAATCAGACCAAAGTAATCAGAAAGCTCATCCAAACAGTAAAGACAATGAAAGGTAGCCAAAGTACCAACACAAGTACTACACCAGATACCAACTGCAATGTCCAGCAAGGTCTGCTGAGCCAGCCGTCGTGATCTATCCTAGTACAAAATAAAACATAAAGAAAACCATCCCGTGGGGACAGTCATGGGCCACCTGTATAACACTGAAAGTGTCATCTCCAACGATGCCGCCATCATGGGACCACTCACAGAGCTGACCAAAGGCTATGCCCTGACTCAAAAGAGCAGGAAAAGTGCTTCGCAGATCCTGCAAAGCCCTGTGTGCTCCATGTAGATACTAGCTTTAAAGAACTTGGAGCAGTCTTCTATCAGCAGCAAGAGGATGGCTTGAGGCCAGTTGCATTCGGTAGTAGGAAACTGAGCCACACTGAAAATCAATACAGAATACATCAGCAGGAGTTCCTGTCACTGAAGCGGGCAGTGGTGGATCGCTTTCACGATTATCTGTACGGAGCTCGTTTCAGTGTGCGGACCGATAAACAACCCCCCTCTCGACAGCCAAGCTAAACGCAGTGGGGCACAGATGGCTTGCTGCTGTGGTGTATAACATATGTGCATTTGACCATTACAGTTTAAAATAATACTCTGCAGCTAGAGTAAGGCTCAGTGAACTCTTAAGGGGAAGTATGATTGATGGGTGTGTAAGAGTGAACCCTCCTATAGAATTTGACCTTTGACCCAGTGTTAGGGGGAGTAGAGAGTAGTGTGTATGAAGGGACTGAACCCTTCTATGGTGTCTAACAGATGTTTACTTATCCTACAGCACGGTGCCCTTATATGGTATTTAGCAGATACCTAAACATGTCCTATATAAGCTGGTTCAATGTACAGAGAGACAGAGTGGCCATCGGGCTGGGTCATCCAAGCTGCTGCAGAGCTTGTAATTGATGCTGAATTCCTGATGTAATAAACTTTTATGATCAAGAACAGTGTCAAGCGGATTTCTTCTCAATACATCATCGCGCATTATTGTTCGGACACCACAGAAATTGGCAACCACGAAGGGACCGTGTTGTGCCAGAATTCATCGTTCCAACACAGGGCTCCATCGAGCTGACTCCCGCTCCAGAAGCTAGCGTATATGGGAGTTTTCTCATAAACTGTGGGCGCTGGTCAGTTCGTGTGTCTGTTATGCGTTAAAGGGTACACCGGTTCGATCCTGTGTGAATGCTGCGGGTGGATGTGTGAGAAGACTCCATTCTAAATTTGTGTGCGTTGTGGATACAAAAAGGGTGTGTGTGAATGTAATGAAGACAGATAGATAGATATAAAAGGAAGAAAAAAGAAACAGCCTAGGAGTAACGGGAAGTGAGGTTTCATAACTTTGCAAAGATTAGGAATATGGGCCCTCAGATTTATAACCGTAAATCATGTGGGATGGAAATTATTGTCGCGTGAAACTAGGCTTTAAGGAATAGGTAAATTGGATTAAGGGAAAAAGAGAGAGTGCAACCCTGGCCAGGGTCATTCGGCTTGAATACAAATTAATAAGGATGGAAGAAATATAAGGTTTGGAAAAAGGAAAAAATAAGGATTAGGACGCCGCAGATCTGGACAAAAAGCCCTTGAAAGGCAATCTTAGATGGGCCGCAAATCCGGAAAGGAACTAGGTGAATTTTCGGGTCCGTTCAAAAGAACTGGGAGCTTGTAGAAGAAAAATTTAATTGTAAGTTACCTCTCGATACATGTGTTGACGAACTATGTCCAAAGTGGCCTCTCATTAAATATCTGCAAACTCGAGGTAGCATAAATTTAGGAAGGAAAATAATAAAGGAAAAAGGTGCGGCGGAAGCATGCTTTATAAACAGTGTGAAGGAATGCATTCTTGTGACTGGATAGCTATCATGTGTGTGGAGAGCTGCCCTGCTGTGTCTCGGTTGGTGTGTGACAACTAGGAGAAGCCTAGTGTGTGGTGAGAGACTATGCAGAGGATGATAAGGCTAGGATTCAAGAAAACATATATACATTATATGAATAAAGAAATAGAGAAGGGAATTTGATCAAGGGGAAAACTGTGTTTTGAAATTTGTTAAAGTTATTGATTAATGCTGCTGTATGGTTTGGGTCATTACATAATCAGCAGTTGGGGTTTTTCTTAGCCTAAGTTACTTTTTTTGGGAAGTGCAATTTGTTTTTTCTATTTTACTTGCATTTCATTTGGGTTTTTTTATGTGTGTAAATACATTTTTAAAAGGCATTTTCATTGGTATTGAAGAACGTTGTTAATAGAGTAAGCTTTAAATAGGAGTGAAGAGTAGTGTCTACAGCATCCCCAGTGTAAATGACACCGAAATTCCTTAGCTTGCATGTTAACGTAGATATGTTAAAAAGTTAGGAAAAATAGATTATGATTACTCAGAGAGTTAACACTTTTATTTTTGGGGGGAAATAATAAAAGGACTAAAGTGTTGTTTGCCTTTTTTTGGTTTTTTTGGAGAGACAAGAAGGAGAGAGAGAGAGAGAAGGAGAGAGAGGGGGTGCCGTCCAGCGCGCCACAGCAAAGCAGCCCCAGATACAGTCTGGCCAGTATTGTGCAATCCACAAACTCTTTACAAACACTGTGCATATGTGTCTATACTCATCTATAATTATTATTATCTATATTATTATTATTTGTGCAGGGGTCGTTTGAATTTAAGTTGTGTTGGGAATTCTGGTATTGAGCTCTTTGGGACAAAACTAAGGTGAGTGGGTGCTTATTAGGCAGTAGTTGGCGCTGTGTGATTGCTGGATAACAAGATTTTTGTGATTGCTCTGGAGTTGACAAATTCCCTTGATTTTCCATTAGGGATGTGGTAAGATTGCCACCTATCAACAATTAAGTAGAATTAAAAGAAAAATAAACAAATAAGTAATAAGAAAAATAATTTTACAATAAAGAAATATAAAAGAGTTCTCACTATGCGGAAAAAGGACATTAAAACGTTGAAAGTAACTACTCCGGTTGATGTAGTGCAAAAAATAATCCTCTAGTTGATGGTATTGTAAAGTTATCTGAAAAATGGCATAAACGTTGGCCTAATATTGAACAACCATGGCCTGTGGAAGGGACTCTTAACCCAGGTGTACTTAAAATAATGCAAGTACTTGTGTCCACATATAAGTTGGATCAAAATAAGGGGGAAAAAGGGGAACGACATAAAGAAAAGAGACGAAGAGAGCTGGGTGTTCTTAAGTTGTTCGAACATAAAGGTCAAAAACTGATGAAAGATACACAAGAGAAAAGGGACAGAGGTGTAGAGAAAATGGCAAAAGAGGCAAAGATTAATTAATATCAGAAGTCAACACACCCTTCTCACATACGGAGTCAGCAAAAAGACCTCCACCTTACAAGGAGGAAGCGGAGTTTAAGGATGTCTATCCTCAGCTTCCAGTGATCATTCAGGAGGGTGATTATTGCATCAGAGATGAAGAGGAACGAATCATAGAGAGAGGACAAGCAGAAACAACTATAAAGATGACACTAAGCTCCAAAAGTAAAAAGAAAATGACACGTTTGGAAACTAAGGGTAGAGCGAGACTTAGGAGAATGGAAGATGATGATGAACAGAGTGATGTAGAAGAGATCATGGGTAGATATGATCCTGTGATCAGACGGAGGCTGGCCAGAGTGGAAAGAAGGGGTGATGAAAGTTGGAAGAAGAAGGATACAGGAGATCAGATCTCCAATGAAAGTGAAGATGGAGACAGCGATGAAGAGTGGGAGATTAAAGGTGCTTCATGTTCAAGGGGATTTTATCCTACAATGACTACTGAAGAAATAGAAAAAGACATGGATCGATGCATATCATGCTTGGAGAAGTCGACTTATCCAGAAGAAATAAGAGAATTGGAAGAACATCTCGAGAAGCTGACAATACATAGGGAGAAAATGAAGAAAAAAGGGTCCCAAAAATTTGGGGAAGAAGTATGTATTACGCCCAAGGAAAGGGAGCACAAGTAAGAAGATGCTGCCAGTGATAATCCGAGGACAGAATCTGGAGTATAAGCCTTTGCAGAATACTGATATGTCAGATATACTTGAGAAGTTGCCTATTCTTCAAGATGGAGCACATCCTTGGATCTCGAAGTTGGAAGAAATTACGGTAAGAACACAAACTGCCATAGGAGATATTAAGCGACTTTTTGCTAATCTCCTGGGGATTCCAGGTATGGAAGAAATTTTTCAGAGAGCTGGACTTAATCGATATGTGGGGACTGCTGTAAATGATCCTGAGTTGTTCGCTGCAAGTAGGAATCGACTGTGGAGAGCACTGAAAGACACGTTTCCAACAAATGTGCATCCTGACAATATCTTGATTGATCCATTGGGAAAAGAAGAGAATCCGAGAGCCTATGTGTCGAGAGCTCATCAGGTGTGGAGAAATATCACAGGAAATGATCCAGAGGCGAGTCAAATGGAGCGGTCAATTTTGCGAGCTAAACTACAGATGGGGTTGCCCCCACCAGTAAGGAGCAAACTGGCAGAGGTGGTTGGACTTGGAAGCATGGCAAAAGGAGTCTATACAGATCATATAGCCCATCAAGTGGATCTATATAAGAAAAAGGAACATGATCAGAAAGAACAGGACCAAGTGACTCTCAGGAAACTCAATCAAATACAACTGGTGGGAAATAAGAAGAAGGAGAAGAAACAGGCTTTGGTTATGCAGGATCATTGATTACCAAAGCAACAATCACCACCACAGCTTCAGTCAAGCCAGGAACAACCGCAATTGCCCCAACCACCACTAGTGGTTCCAGTTGTTTCATATCCACAGCCAGTTTATGGACAGATGCAGAATTGGAGAGGAAGAGGACGAGGAAGCTCAAGAAGAGGAGGATTTAATCCATACTTTCAGCAATCTCCAGAAGTGTGTTACAATTGTGGACAGGTTGGTCACTTTGCCCGTGAGTGCAATAGCTCAGGAGGAAATTTCAGAGGAGGAAATTTCAGAGGAGGATTCAGGGACCAGTCAAGGTCGCTTGGAGGACTGGTGAACCCTCACAGGGGCCCAGAGCCAGGATTCTAGAGGTGCCCAGAAAATCCGAAAGGGGGGTGTCAGCTGGTAGCATCAGGGCCGGAAAGAGATCCAACAATTGAGGTGAAAGTAAATAACCAACCATAGGAAGTAATGGCGGATAGCGGAGCGGCTTTCACCTGTGTTCGGCCTGAAGATGCTACACATCTTCCTATGTCCAATCAACTGATTCGGACAAGGGGGTTTGAGGGAGTGAAGCAGCTGATTTCTCTCACGGAACCAATTGAGCTCTGCTATAAAAATCAGAAAACTACAATACCCATATTGGTATCAGAACATACACCTATTGCTCTATTGGGAAGAGATGCTTTGTGTAGATTGAACTGCACAATAAAATGTACACCAGATGGCTGTCTGATAGAAGTGCCAAAAGAAATGGTCCACCAACTATTGATGACAACAGAGATGGTGTACTCTGCAGTATTTTGGATTGGAAATCTCAGTGCAGATTTCTTGGAGCCGGCTAAGATATGGGAGAAATTCATTGTGGCGAACATGCCAGATGCAAAACTTCCAGAATATCCATTCCATTGTACGCTCAAGTATTTCAAGAATGCTGCCCAATCAAACCCAGAGGAATGGTTGGCTCATCAACCAAAGGGAATTCAACTAAGCTCATGTTGTATAATTTTGGGACCACAAGGAGCAGCTATGAAGGTAAACACTGATGATTATTTGGAGAAAGAATTCAAAATTGAGAAGAGTGTGCCACATGTGACTTTGTTGGTTTCTGAAGACTATGAGCAGAAACACATAGGGGAAATGATGACAGAAGCAGAGGAAGCTGTTTTGTACCGATGAAAGAGAATTTGGCAATTTGGAGGAGTACAGATCAGCGATTTGTCAAAATCATGATTTCAGCTAAAGGACAGGGACAGCCACAAGCTGTACGGATGACACATGAATCTATTTGTAGTGCCAAGATGGACTCAGATTCTATGAAAGAGGAGATGTTGCGACAAGTTCCAGAATGTTTGTGGTCTCAACACAGTACCGATATTGGACTTGTGAAGTCAGCCGAACCAGTGAAAGTAGAACTTTGACCAGGAGCTAGACCTCCTTGGAAGTATCAGTATCCATTGAAGGATGAAGCAATTCAAGGAATCGAACCACAAATTGAAGGACTTTTGAAAGTAGGTGCTTTGAAGATGACAACAAATCCTCAGAGTAACACGCCTTTGTTGCCTGTGAAGAAACCTGATGAGACTTATCGTATGGTTCATGATTTGAGAGCAGTAAATGAAGTGGTAACTGATTTTCCAGCAGAAGTTCCGGATCCACATACTTTGTTGGCCCAAATTCCTCCTGATGCAACACATTTCATGGTGTTAGATTTGTGTGGTGCATTTTTTAGTGTTCCTCTTAGTGTAGAGAGTCAGGGTTTATTTGGATTGACAAATAAAGGACAGTTCTATGAGTATGAGAGATTGAAGGATTTAAACATAGTCTTTTTAACAAAGTATTGAAAGATGATTTGGTGGGGATAGATCAGATATTGCAGAGTACTGTGATTCAATATGTCGACGATATTATTATCTGTTCACAAGATGAAGAAACATGTCACAAAGACTCAATTAAATTGCTACAAATATTGGCAGAAAAGGGGCATAAGGCCTCACAAAAGAAGTTGCAATATTGCCAGGAGAAGGTTGTATATTTGGGTCAGACAATACGCATGGACAGAGAAGCATTTCTGATTGTCAATTGGAGGCTATTCGTAAGGCTCCAAAGCCCAGAACTGCCAGAGAGATGTTATTCTTCAGCATGGGTTGAGGATTATTCTAGTTTGATGGGACCTTTGAGAGCTATGGTTAAGGATACTGGGAACGCTCAACTTCACAGCAATCTGACCTGGACACAGGAAGGCCTTGTGGCATTTGAAACAATCAAACAGAGGTTACAGGAGGCGCCAGCGCTCACACTACCAGACTACTCTAAGAATTTCTTGTTGTATGTGTCTAATTCCACTGGAGGTAAATATGCATGTGCAGTCCTTTGTCAGCCGACGGGTACAGGGTCAAATCCTCAACCTATTTCCTATTATTCGACTGCATATACAGAAGTAGAATTAGGGCTACCACTCTGCTACAGAGCAATGGTGGGAGTTTATTTAATGTATGACAAAGCATCATCTGTTATGAGGGGTTACCCAGTGACAATTCTTACCCATCATAGTCTCAGGAATCTACTGAACTAGGGGAAAATACACATTGACTATGCCAAGGCTTAGAGACTATTATAGGCTCTTAGAGCAGGAGGATGTCACCCTGGTAAGGTGTGATACGGTAAATCCAGCCGAGAATTTGCCAACGTCAGAGGATGGTGAGCCACATGATTGTGTTCAAGAGGCAGAGAAATACTCAAGGCTTAGATCAGACTTGCAAGCCCTTCCACTACGTTAGGCAGACCTGTAGTATTGGACTGATGGGTCTTATTATCGTGTGGGAGATAAATTGTGTGCTGGCTATGCAGTAGTAAAAGCTCAAGGAACGGGATTTGTTGTTGAAAAAGCTGAAGTAATACCACAGCCTGCGTCTGCACAGCTTGTAGAACTTGTGGGGCTAACAGAAGAGTGTTTGTTAGCAGACGGGCAGCGAGTGACAATATATACTGATTCGGCATATGCACATAATGTATGTCATTTGTTTTGAGCAGTGTGGAAAGGTCGGGGGTTTAAGAAAACGGATGGTTCTCCGATACAACATCACGCACAAATAATAAAACTGTTGCATGCTATGATGAGGCCTAAAGAGAAAGCGATAGCTAAGTGTGCAGCTCATAAAACAGATGTGTCAAGAGTGACACAAGGGAACAAAGCTGCTGATGAAGCTGCAAAAGCTGTCAGAGGAGCTGACAAATTGGGCAAGGTTTTTTGGGTCACTCATGGGGTGGACTTGGAAGACAGAATTACGCTTAAGGAAGTGATTTTGTTTGTTTGTTTGTTTATTTATTTATTACAGGGACAGTGCATATTCATAAACATTTCTGTCAATATGCCAGAATTAGCCTAAAGGCTATTTTTCATCTGCAGTCCCTAGACAGATGTTAAGAGTCACCCTAAAAAAGATTACATAGTACATAGCACTAAAAATTAAGATACATTTAGTAAAATATCTATTATATTAGAATATACAATCTAAACACATCAAAACAACAATCGGACAAACATCACGTAAAAACATGACACACACATAAGGAAAAAAAAAGTCAACAGTGTGCGTTAAAAGCATGTGTAGTAATAGGTTAATGTTGACAGCTCTGATGATCAATAAGCCATTTCCTTAACTGAATCTTAAATGAACTATACGTGTTTATATTTCTGATAATTATGGGGGTGAGGTTCCACTCAGCAGCAGCTAGAACAGAAAAAGCAGTATGACCAAATACACTTTTCCTAAAGGGAATGATACAATCTCCCCTAGCTGCACCTCTGGTCCTGCAGGAATCAGCTGTTCGGGTATTGACAAACTGTTGGAGGGGAGGGGAAGATAAACCATGAATAATTTTATAAATAAGACATAGATTTGAGTATTTAACCATATTATCCCAACTGGGCAATCTATATTTTTGTAATATTGGACAGTGATGAGAAATACATGGTTTCTTATCCAGAGTTTTAACAGTTCGTTTGTAAAGTGATTGCAGAGGTTTCAAAGATGTAATACTAGCTTGTGCCCAAATGGGTAGACAGTAAGTGATGTGTGAGAAAATCATATGAAACGAGAAAAAGAAAAACTGACCATGATGGATTGCTCTATCGCATCATCAAGCAATCTTGTGGTGAAGAGGCCATCCAACTCGTCCTGCCCAAACAGTACCACGACTTTGTACTGAAATCTGTTCACAATGAGTTTGGACACCTTGGCAATGAAAGAACCACTGACCTAATTTGTAAGAGGTTCTTCTGGCCGAAAATGTCACGAGATGTGGAGCAACAAATCTAAAACTGCGGCAAATGTAGACTTCCTCTCCATGGAGATTCCAGAGGTATGGGAAATGTATTAGTGATCACTAATCATTTTACACGCTATGCCCAGTCGTTCCCAACCAAGAACCAAACAGCTCAAACTGTGGCCAAGACCCTAGCTGATAAATATTTCATCCACTATGGTCTACCAGCTCGCATCCATTCTGATCAGGGCCGCGATTTTGAAAGTCGCCTGATCAAAGACTTATGGGGATAAGGAAATTGTGGACTACACCTTATCATCCGCAAGGAAACCCACAGCCTGAGAGGTTTAACCGCACGTTACTCTCTATGCTGGGCACTCTTAGCGCAGAAAAGAAAAAGGTAGTGGAGTCAACATGTCCCTTACCTGGTCCATGCCTCTAACAGCAGAATATGTGACGCTACTGGTTTTTCATCTTATTTTCTCATGTTTGGCTGAGAAGCAAGACTGCCAGTAGACTGTGCTTTGGGACAACCCTCGACAAAACTGTGGAAAGTCATTCTCGCTATGTGTCAAAGTTAAAGGATGATCTGCATCAAGCGTAGTTGGCCTCTGAGACAGCAGATAAAGTTCATCAAAAGAACAAGAACAGTTATGACAAAAGAGCTGGTTTCCAGTCCTTAGAAGTTGGCGACAGAGTCTTACTAAAGAACTGGGGCCTGAAAGGAAAACACAAGTTGCAAAGAAGATGGAGCCCAATACCTTACAAAGTCGTAGGGAAAATGCCATATCTTCCCATCTACCAACTGAAAAAAGAAAGCAGAAGTGGAAAAGTTAAGACAGAGATCACATTCTGCATATTGGACAGCATGTGAGATTGCCAGTCTCTAACACAGACAAGAACTGTACAAAGACAAAACCTAAGTCCTTAAAGGAGCCAACAGTTTTAACTGAGCAGCAAGTGTCTCAAGATACAGACTCATCCTTAGAGTATGAGTACTGCGAACCTCCAAGACCATATTACACAAGAGAAAGAGTCCAAGAAGGTGTAAAGCATGCTCTCAGATCTCTAGACATATCAGTGACCAAGAAAATTAAAATGATGAAAAGTTGACAAGGAAAGTACAAACAAAGAACCACAAATGGAGGATGTTACAGAGCTTGGAAAGTGTACCTGAGACAACTCAAGAAGAGAGCATTCAAGAAGAGACAGACCAAGACGACGTGGACATTCAGGAGCCAACTCCATTGCTGGAGATGGACGTCAAAACGCCACAAAACTAAATACACCCCGTAACCAATTGCCTAAAACTCCAGACCTTAAGTCCAAGAGACCTGTTGAACCTGTAGTACATTTAACTTATGATTAGCTGGGAAAAGCTATGGATCAGCCAATCACAATCATTCATAGAGGGGTTGTGATTACTATTGGACAAGGTTAATACACAGTACACATAACATGGTTTAGAGTTCTTTGGTAGTCTGTTGGGGACAGCAGTCATTTAGAGCGGGGAGGGTGTAGCCTGGATAAATAATAAGATGCATTAAAAAGTCTAGGAAGTAAAAGCTAATAAATAGATGAGTTCATATACGCATAATAGGTTAAAAAGAGTGAAATAATTTATTTAAGTTTTATTAAAAATGTTTACAATGTTTAAAAGTGTTACTGCACATTCATTTTTCATTTTATTTATGGTACATGTGAGAAGTGTATTTTCCCATGCAGGGAGAGTCTTTGAATGCAACTCAATCTTTGGAGAGACAGCGCTAAGGAGAATCTAGTGAGTTCCTGTTCGGCTGTCAACACCTATCGCTATACAGGTGCTGGTCATATAATTAAAATATCATCAAAAACTTGATTTAGTACAGTATTTCCATTCAAAAAGTGAAACTTGTATAATGTATGCATTCATTCCACACAGACTGATATATTTCAAGTGTTCGTTCCTTTTAATTTTGATGATTAAAACTGACAACTAATGAAAACCCCCAAATCAGTATCCAAGAAAATTACAATATTGTGAAAAGGTTCAATATTGAAGACATCTGGTGCCACACTCTAATCAGCTAATTAACTCAAAACACCTGCAAAGGCCTTTAAATGGTCTCTCAGTCTAGTTCTGTAGGCTACACAATCATGGGGAAGACTGCTGACTTGACAGCTATCCAAAAGATGACCATTGACACCTTGCACAAGGAGGGCAAGACACAAAAGGTCATTGCTAAAGAGGCTGGCTGTTCACAGAGCTCTGTGTCCAAGCACATTAATAGAGAGGCGAAGGGAAGAAAAAGATGTGGTAGAAAAAAGTGTACAAGCAATAGGGATAACTGCACCCTGGAGACGATTGTGAAACAAAACCCATTCAAAAATGTGGTTGAGATTCACAAAGAGTGGACTGCAGCTGGAGTCAGTGCTTCAAGAACCACCACGCACAGACGTATGCAAGACATGGGTTTCAGCTGTCGTATTCCTTGTGTCAAGCCACTCTTGAACAAGACCCAGCGTCCAAAATTATTTTCTTACTCTTTCTTTCTTATTTACTTTTTAAGTAAATTTTGCATTTCCTTTGGAAATCAAGGTCCCAGAGTCTGGAGGAAGAGAGGAGAGGCACAGAATCCACGTTGCTTGAAGTCCAGTGTAAAGTTTCCACAGTCAGTGATGGTTTGGGGTGCCATGTCATCTGCTGGTGTAGGTCCACTGTGTTTTCTGAGGTCCAGGAAGTTTTAGAGCACTTAATGCTTCCTGCTGCTGACCAACTTTATAGATATGCAGATTTCATTTTCCAACAGGACTTGGCACCTGCACACATTGCCAAAGCTACCAGTAGCTGGTTTAAGGACCATGGTATCCCTGTTCTTAATTGGCCAGCAAACTCGCCTGACCTTAACCCTATAGAAAATATATGGGGTATTGTGAAGAGGAAGATGCAATCCGCCAGACCCAACAATCCAGAAGAGCTGAAGGCCAATATCTGGGACCGCAGAAAGCATCTGAGTGTGGGAAGCCTTAGGTGGGGTTCCAAGTAGCTGCGTAACCTGAACCTGGAGAGGTAGCCCCGATTACAGCGCCCCGATTACAGCGAGACGAGACCAAGACCATCAAAAAGTGGACCGGTCTCGAGTACTACAACACTTGCTTACTTGCGGACTGACAGTGCTGTGGGGTGGTGTACAAAATCCTTGACAGTGGCATTAACTGTAGCAACCTGCTCAATTCCCAATCCCTGTCTTTGATTTGCACCTCCTTGTTCCTCTGTTTCTCTAGCAGGTTCAGTCGGTGCTGTTCCGTTATCCATGCCACTGTTCATACATGCAATTTTCTCTTTCAGTAGCAACAAATCGACATTCCCTCGTCTTCCAGATCTGCTACTTCCTCTCTCTCAAGATACTTCATAATATGAGTCACCAGTGATATGCGGTTTCCTTTATGATTTCCTTTTTGATTTCCTTTAACATCTGCCCTTTGACTGCCTGATATGTTGAGAAAATCACAAACTTCCAGTAAATTGTCTTTAGTCAGGGTGTACAACTCTCTTCCTGTAGCTCTTCCAGGGTTGTCATCATGTTGATAGGACAAGGGAACCTTGACTGTGAACAAGTTGACTCTGAAGTGGATGATCTTTAATGTACTTGATGATCTCTGCCTGTCCTCAGGTGACATGTACTCAACCAGCAGCTTCGAGCTCTCCTCAAACAGCAACACTTTCCTCATTGCAGCCTTCCTGGGTTTGGTGTGGGGATTTAGCCGGCTCAGAATTCAGCAACCAGGTTGTGGCCACTGGACATCTGGACAGCAATCCCAGTGATTCCTCCAAAATGTTACGCCCCTGAAAATTGGGAGGACTAATCATGAGAGTGAAAAGAGATGTTTCCTCACCGAGAACTTTTACTCTAATGAGGAAAATACCGCAACATCCCCAGGCATGTGGCGGAGACGGAAGGTCGCTACAAGTAGCGCCATTACTAGTTTAAATACATTTCTCAGTAGCTTTGTGGTAGCGTTGCTATTTTCTGAATCAAATAGCTTTTCAGTAACAAAGCTCTTTTATTGGCCGAGTAGCGCGCTTCCGTGTGACGGTGACATCACGTACCGATAACTTGGGCTGATGTCTGCAACTTTGATGCAGGGGAATAAAGCAGACTGAGTTTACTTTCTATTGTGATTATTGTAACACCTCTTCTGAGAAGGATCAGGGTCCAGCCTGGACAGCTCTTCCTCTAGTGAGGAGGATAGTGATATTCACTGGCAGAAACTTGTTTCCATGAGATGAGATCTCTCTCTCTTTCTCACCAATTGCCAAGAATGTTTAGGTTGCAATGTTGCCAGAGCACAAATTCACTCATTCATTCATTAAGTTAGCCTACTTTATAGAAACAACAATGGTTCTCCGTTTGTTGCATGTGGAAATACATTTAGCTGCAATGATATGGCACTAAGTATGAGAGTTTGTGTGTGTCTTATTTAGCTGTCTCACGCACACACTGTTTGGAGCAGGTTTTTAGTCTTTCTTCTATTGCTACTGTGTAATGAAGTTAGTTCAATATAAACTAGGCCTTTACTGTGTGTGTGTGTGTGTGTGTGTGTGTGTGTGTGTGTTTGTCTATATACAGGTGCTGGTCATATAATTAGAATATCATCAAAAAGTTGATTTATTTCAGTAATTCCATTCAAAAAGGGAAAAGTGGATATTATATTAATTCATTACATTCATTTAATTGTGATGATTAAAACTGACAACTAATGAAAATCACAATTTCTGTATCTCCGAAAATTAGAATATTACTGAAGACCAATACAAAAAGAGGATTTTTAGAAGTGTTGGCCAACTGAAAAGTATGAACATGAAAAGTATGAGCATGTACAGCACTCAGTACTTAGTTGGGGCTCCTTTTGCCTGAATACTGCAGCAATGCGGCGTGGCATGGAGTCGATCACTCTGTGGCACTGCTCGGCTGTTATGAGAGCCCATGTTGCTCTGATATTGGCCTTAAGCTCTTTTGCATTGTTGGGTCTGGCGGATCGCATCTTCCTCTTCACAATACCCCATATATTTTCTATAGGGTTAAGGTCAGGCGAGTTTGCTGGCCAATTAAGAACAGGGATACCATGGTCCTTAAACCAGCTACTGGTAGCTTTGGCAATGTGTGCAGGTGCCAAGTCCTGTTGGAAAATGAAATCTGCATCTCCATTAAGTTGGTCAGCAGCAGGAAGCATGAAGTGCTCTAAAACTTCCTGATAGACGGCTGCATTGACCTTGGACCTCAGAAAACACAGTGGACCAACACCAGCAGATGACATGGCACCCAAACCATCACTGACTGTGGAAACTTTACACTGGACTTCAAGCAACGTGGATTCTGTGCCTCTCCTCTCTTCCTCCAGATTCTGGGACCTTGATTTCCAAAGGAAATGCAAAATTTACTTTCATCAGAGAACATAACTTTGGACCACTCAGCAGCAGTCCAGTCCTTTTTGTCTTTAGCCCAGGCGAGACGCTTCTGACGCTGGGTCTTGTTCAAGAGTGGCTTGACACAAGGAATGCGACAGCTGAAACCCAGGTCTTGCATACGTCTGTGCGTGGTGGTTCTTGAAGCACTGACTCCAGCTGCAGTCCACTCTTTGTGAATCTCAACCACATTTTTGAATGGGTTTTGTTTCACAATCCTCTCCAGGGTGCAGTTATCCCTATTGCTTGTACACTTTTTTTCTACCACATCTTTTCCTTCCCTTCACCTCTCTATTAATGTGCTTGGACACAGAGCTCTGTGAACAGCCAGCCTCTTTAGCTTTTGTGTCTTGCCTTCCTTGTGCAAGGTGTCAATGGTCGTCTTTTGGACAGCTGTCAAGTCAGCAGTCTTCCCCATGATTGTGTAGCCTACAGAACTAGACTGAGAGACCATTTAAAGGTCTTTGCAGGTGCAGAGTGCGGCACCAGGTCTCTTCAATATTGAACCTTTTCACAATATTCTAATTTTCAGAGATACTGATTTGTTTTTTTTATTAGTTTTCAGTTATAATCATCAAAATTAAAAGGAATAAACACTTGAAATCTATCAGTCTGTGTGGAATTAATGTATACATCATACAGGTTTCACTTTTTGAATGGAATTACTGAAATAAATCAACTTTTTGATAATATTCTAATTATATGACCAGCACCTGTGTGTGTGTGTGTGTGTGTGTGTATATATTTATATAACTATAAAATAACAATTTTATATCTATAAAATATTAAAACATTTTTAAGTAGCTTTGATGTAACTAAGCAACTTTTGCCACGTTGCTGTAGCTTAGCTTGCTACATTTCAATGGGGGGTAGCTTCTGTGTAGTGAAGCTTCATTTTATGTAGATTTGCTAGTAGCTTAGCTCACTACATTTTCCAAGAAGCTTGCCCAACACTGCAAATGACATATTCACAACAAAATAAACAATGCAAGATAAACCACTTTTTAGCGTTTTAACCCTTTTTAAATCAGATGACATATTTTGACTATATTACCCAATTTTATGGTTTTAGGCAATTCTTATGAACTTCTGCAGATTAATGTATTACCGTTTTTTAACATCAGTACACATTTTAAAATCACAGACCAAGAATTTACCCCGCGACCCGATCCCAGATAAGAGGATGGATGGATGGAGACCATGAATTTACTGTATTTAATTATCTTATGTTCAGATTATTAATATGTTCTATTTTAACTTGTCACACAACCGCAATTGTGAAACAAAGTACCACAGGCCATCAGAGCAGGGCGTCCCTCTCTAACTCTAGCACCTCTTAT
>NW_024040263.1:22839053-22866682 GCF_014851395.1 Micropterus salmoides
GACTGCGACTGTAGACAGACAGGGATAACAGACAGAGCTGGAAACTCAGGTAAACTTCCACTGCAACGTTACAGTAATATTTTTATCAGCTTGAGGTTGAGAACTAATCCATGCTCGTTACATGATAGTTACATTTACTACATCGTTAGCTGGTCTGCTGCTATTCAGTAACTATCTGTGTATCTTTCACCGGAGGCTCAGCAATGATGATAATGATGATAATGAAAAGGTTAGGGTGCTGGACTGAATGTTATAAAGTGTGACACAATCTCATTTTAACAGTTAAACCGCAGTAAGTAACTTAAGTCTGTAAGTCACAGCGACTGAGAGGCTGTGTACTCGAGTACCAGTAAAACCACAATAAATCTAAATTGAACGTTACGAAGCCAACAGCTGTGGATCCGTGCTAGATAGCCTCTTCCCTGTATCACTATAAGGTTAGGCTAGTAAACAAATTGCTCCACATTTGCTTTGCACAGTTCCATCCATTTGTGCAAGCAAAAATCAACACTTTGGTATGATACCGGTGGTAGACAGGATAGTAATATGGGTCGTGTTAGCTGGTGAAGTAATGTGTAAAGCAATACAACTTTGCATCGGTAAACATTAGCAATGGCTCGGCATTATCCTGCGAGCTAACGTGACTCTCTACATGACTTTCTGGTGTGACTCTTTTTACCCGACATCATCTGAATCTCATTTGGTCTGACAGGCTTCATCACATAAACCTTTGTTTTTATCCTTACAAGTTTATGTTGGAGTCAATGTATTATGATGTTAGTGTTAGGGTGACCAGACGTCCCCGTCCCTGGTTTTGGTGGCCTGTCCCCGGAAATGTCCCTGTTTTTAACTGTGTGTTAATCATAGCTGAAATCAGATTTTACGTGGCCAGAAAGACTGGACAGCAGAGCCTACAGGTGCCGAAAAGTGATTGTCCACTGAAAACTAATTGCCATCCGAGGGAGCATGCGCAGCATGTTAAAGCTGTATCGGCTGGGAATCCACTGACTCTGTCTACGTTACGGCTGCGCCACGGTTTTGATGCGTCCATAGCTCTGCGTTAAAGTCCACTGGAAGCGTCTCACAAGCATTTCAGTAGCAATTGACTTGTTATTAATTTGTCATTTTCGTGCTTCTACTACCTTCTTCACAGCTCTGTGTGACCCCGTTTTGTTCCATCAACTTCAGGCTGCATTTCCCACAGGGAGCATTTCAGAATCAAAGCGTTTTGCCTGCCTGACTTTGCTGACGTTTAGATTTTGTTAATTTGGTAACCAGTGTTTGCATTTTGTGCTTCTACTATGATTAAATAGACTTAATACCATAAATTGGTGCAGAAATGTCTCTAGAATGCAGGAAATCAAGAGCTTTATGCTCTAACTGCCCAATTTAATAGCCTATTTCATCAATGAATATTTCTTCTAAATAGCATTGGAGTATCTTGTTGTCTTGTTCTGGTTACTCCAATATTGTGCATTGTCAAGTCTTGTGGGCTAAGTGTTTCATCACACCCCTGTGTATGAGCCCTTAAATGTCCCCACCACTTTTCAACACAAAGTGACGCCCTTGTGGATCAAACAGACATAACAAGCATATAAACATTTTATGTCCGTCGTAATATCAAAGTTATGTCTTTGTGAAACTTTACCGTTTCTTTTAACGGAATAATCACAATGTGGCTGAATAAGTGTTTGCAGTTTACTTGCCAGAAAGTGATTGCAGCTTTTACTTGACTGAAAGGTAGTTTCTGCCTCAAAATTACTTAATTTCATTTAGAAGAGTTATATTTGACAGTTTTTAAAACAAAAATCTTCCCCCTTTTTTATTTTGTATTTAAAAACATATTTTTTAATGACGTACTGACCATCAAACCAAAAACGTCCCCGGTATTCATTTCAGAAATCTGGTCACCTTAGTTAGTGTACTGCATGTCGCTGCTGTGTTTTTTCTGTCATCAGAGAGCGGCCCGGTTGCACACACAGAGCGGAATCTGACCCAGTGTCCTCACATTAAAAGCAGAATAGTGGCTGATGCAAGCAACAGAGAAAACAGGCGTGTGCTTCATTTCTAAGTGAGTTTTGAGCCCATTGACAATAAGGAAATGAAAATTTTATTTATTAATAAGTAATTTCATTGAAAAACTTGCATATAGCCCCTTTAATGCAGAGCTAATCGTATAATTAAGGACCAAATGGTCAAAATAAATATTGGATCACAAAATTTGCTCAGTATGGACATAACTTAAAGTTTCATATCAAGAACACCTGAGTGTGGATATAGAAATTGATTAATCTCAGTTACTTAGAAAAAATAAATAAATACAAATAAAACATAACAGATTGCCTGTTACGGCCCTTAAGCCGTGTGTGTCTGCCCAGGGGTACTGCTGCTCGTCTGTCCTCTGCAGGTCCTGCCCTTCCCCCCCTCTGATGTTGCAGCCAGGAGGCTAGGGGGCACACCTGTCCCCAGTTTGCAATCAGCGGGAGCACAGGAGCCGGTATAAGGAGCAGAGAGCAGGCAGACTGGGTGTGGAGAGTGTGGAGCGCAGACAGCATGGAGAGCTGGGTGAAACTGCAGTGTAGCGAGTGACAAGTCTGAACCTCGTGGTGGGGTTCACTCCCTCAGTGGAGGGAGGGTGGTATTCATTATTGTATTTTATGTTATTTTCTCATTCGTGGCATTTGTTTTCCTGTGAGCTGCCCTTCTAGTTTGCAGTTTGCTGACGTGTTGTCCCAACAGTATCCGGACTGGGCGCTTACTCGTTTTTGGGAAGTTGTTTTTTGTAGACCCTCCCTGAGGGCACTTTTCTTTATTGTAAATAAAACGCCAAATGTACTGTAAAATCCGTCTCCTGGCTTCCTTCACCCTGGAATGATTTTATTATTGTCACTAACCTCCTCCTCCCCTGGATTTTCCACTGGAGGTTTGTAACATTGCCTAATTTGGATTTTCTCTTTCCAGAATGTGAGAAGACCGCTTCAAGTAGTAAACTAAAATACAAGGCTAAAGAGTGAAATAACTGAGATGCTGAGTGAAGAAGTTTCACCTTGTCTGTAGGGGGTCCCAGAACCCCTGCTGGACTCAAACAACAGCCCAGCATCATAAAACACACTCATACTGTCCCTCCCGCCACCAGGTGTGCAGCCAGTATCGTACTTCTCCACGATATCCCATACCTGAGTGGAAATCATACACACACAGTAAAAGATCCATTATGATACAGCATCAGGATATCTACTTATACAATTATGATGGAAAACACTACCTCACTGTCTTGAACTCACCCCTGCCATGTCCACTATGTTACACTTTTTTTTCTTTCTGGTTTAGCTCACAAGCTAACAAGCTCACTGGGGGGGTTATTTTTAACTAACCCTGACTACTTAAACTAATCTCCTGCTAAATATTTTTCATTGTGTTTATGTAACATGCTATATTATGACGCTAAGCATGCTGCTAAGGCAACAATATAGAAATTATTTTATTTATGTAGCCAAGTGAACCAGGGGTAAAGAGTTCAATATTGTTATGTGGGGTATAATGTTTTGTAATTGCTGGTGGGATTATTTCAGCGATAACGTTCCTCTCTATTTAATGGCATTGTCATTTTGAGAGTAGTACATGGGACTGATCGCGCAAGAGGGTACAGTTACCGACAGGACACGGGGAAAACGGAAGTGTCGGGCCTGCGGTGTAGAGTAATGGCAAGAGATGTATTTTGGTTTATGTATACAGAGGATATCTCCATAAACCATGCTGAGAAGAGACTGACTGTGGGGACAGCGAGAGTGACAACAAAGTGTATTTACAAAAAAAAAATCACATTATATTAGTGTAAAGTGACGCTACTTTTCTGCTGACTTAGAGGGAAGATACACGCGCAGAGTTCCTGGTGTGTGTGTTATGGGCGTGTCCCGGGGGCACACACTGCACTTCAGAAGACTGAGTTACATAAAATATTAATTCTGAGTTCCTGTACAAAGTGCTGGGCAAATTATATTTTATGTGTATGGATGTATTTTATGTTTTCTGGTAAATTTTACCTTGAGTTTATGACCTTGTGCATTGTGTGGCTAAATTTATATATTTATATTTGTGTTGTTTTTTTTCTCTATTGTCTAGATATTGTTGTTTTCTAGACTTGACTTGAGAGTTTGAGGTCTGGCTTGTAGAATTGTAGAAGAGTTTACTGTTTAGAGTCCCTGTTTAGAAGTAACTGAAGTCTACCAGAATGAGTATAAACTAGTTTATGGCAGCTGTGTACATATTGTGGTGTGGTTTAGAGGTACTATTGTATACTGTTAAATCAAATAGTTGTAATCAGATGCAATAAGTAAATGACAAGTGAGAAAGTAATTCCTGTGTTTTGTATAACATCCAACTGCCTTAAATCCATGACTTTACATGATGCTGTCCTCGCTTGAGTCCAATCGGGGAATAAAAACCCATAAAATGTATTGTGTGTTTGGCCTCATCATTCCTGGCCTTGCCACATTTATATGGCACATTTTGAAACAAATTGTTACAAAGTGCTTCACATATAGGATATCATACACATATGCAAATACAAGTATACAGACATACGTATGCACGATGCACAGACAAAGCAACCCGGTCTCACTCCCAAGTGACGTCATAGTTCGACGTATTGAGGGAAGCCCTGTTGTGTCAGTTTTTGATGGTAAAGGCAAGTATGATATTTAAGAGAAAAGACTAAGTAAGGAGGTGATTGGGGTGGATAGAGGGCCAGAACCCGGACCTTGAAGCAGGAGAACAGGGTTTGTGTCCCGTGCGAAACAAAACATTAAATGTTTTTATTTAGGCGAGTGAGGTAAATTGACATTAACGTTAGTTAACTTAAGTCTTAATTGACATACATAGCTATTTTAACCCAAACCATGATCTTTTCCTAACCTTAACCAAGTAGTTTTGTTGCCTAAACCCAACCAAGTACTTTCTGTGCCTAAACCTAATGAAACTGCAACGTTTCACGACTTTAATTATGCACGTTTCAACATGGCAATGTATCGAAACATTACGTTTTATCTTGAAAGTGTAACTGGATATTGCATATTTATTGTTGCTAAGCGTTGCTAACTTGACTGTAGATCCCTAAATGTCAATAATTGATGCAAAAGGGCTATCCAAGTCTTTAAAAAGCGACGACAAAGGGCCTTGACCATGCGTCAGACATTTGACGAGTAGGGAGTGAGACTGTGTGGGACAAAGATTAAAGCATACTATAAAATAAACAAAACTAAAAGCAAACAGAGTGCTTATAAAAAGGCTAACCTGTAGAAATTAGTTTTCAGTGGTTAAAACAAACCACAATGTCACAGGGTTTGACACTTTGACCAGCAAGCTGAGCTTAAACATTTGTTGAAGGTTCAGTGTGTTAGATTTAGTGGCATCTAGCGGTGAGGTTGCGAATTGCAACCAACTGTCCAGTCTACTACTGCCCCCTCCGAATAGTCAACTAGTCAAAGTTATTTTTGTCACACCCTAACCCCAATTTAACCATTTAACTAATTAAATATCTTTCTTTTAAGGTTTAGTAATCAGAATGAACACCAGTATCAACGCCAGGGGGAAACCAGGGAAGAAGACAAGACAGCATAGGCTACTCCTATAATTCACTGATTTATACTAACTTTTTTTTTTTACATTGCACATTAAAAGCAAGTACTATAACCACGACTGTACACTAACAATGTAATGTCTATTTATAATAATAAAGCAACAGCCCCCTTTCCTACTACTTCTGTAGTTTATTTTTCAAAATATTAATAGGCTAACTTAGTGAAGAATTTTCTGTAGGCTACAGCAGAGCCAGATGTTCCTTGGTGTACTTTAAACCATTACTCATTACTAATAAGTTTTTTAAAGCTGGGTCTCCGACATTGCCAGCGTTGTGGTGGACAGATTTGTGCTGCGATGTTTATGAGAGCGAAAGAGAGAGAGAGACGAGCGAGATGTGCTGCGCGAATGCTGCAATCAAATACGATTTTAAATGGGCCTAGTAAAAAAATGTATTGATTTCAGTAGCCTACGTGGCGCTCAGTGTACGGGCCATCACAAATAAAACTTATAAGAAACACTGCCTTTCCTCTGTCACTGCTGCTCTGTTGTTGTTGTTGCTGCTGTCTGTGTAACTGGGACCAGAGGGCTCTGTGGGTGTGACTGGCTGACAGGTCTAACCCCTGCCGGCGCTTGTGGAGCTTCTCAACCCCCCCCAAAAAGCACATTTTGAATTTGCCATCAACTTTCGTAAAAACTGCCAATATTCAAGTTCTACACAGTTGATTTCTCACCTCAAACTGCCCAAAAGTGTATTTAGTGATTAAATAGCGTATAAAACTTGTAAAAACAAAATGCCATTTTGCCATTTCTCTGATAGTTTCTGCTGCATGAAAGCTTTTTCTTTATGAGTAGTTTAACAGTCAAGCAGTCATGGAAGACTGTAGAAGCGCTTCCTGTAGTGCGTTACAGTTAGAAATTAACAACCAGAAATGTCCTTAATAAGAAGATTGCTCATTTTTATAGTCGACATCGTCGATTACATGGAGTAATCGTTGCAGCCCTAATATCATGTCATTTCAAGGGCTGATGGAGTTGTTTGAATGAATCTAAGAATAGAAGCAAAGTGTGTAGTTGTCCAAAGGTGGGTGATGTTATTTGTTAGAAAAGTATAAACTGGATAATAATATATAATTTCCATTTTTACTTAAATTAACTTGTTAGCTCAATGATTAGTGTACAAGACTCCCATTTGTGGGGTTGTGTGTTCAATCCCTGCTCCTGCTGGTATTTTTTCCTACCTTTTCTACAAATTGATTATGAAGAGATCGTTTTACATCAAGCACAATTAAGCATGTGCAAGAGCGTGTGCATCCTGCCGATTGTATTACAGTTACAGTTGTATAGGCTACAGTATTATTGCCAGCTTTGGCCCGCAGGCAGCCTATTGTGGACCACTGTTCTACAGAGTGTTGTATTTTGTACATCAAAAGTGAAAAATGACAAATTTATTGCAATTTATATAGTCTTTTTAAATTACCCCCCTTTCAAATAATTTTAAAGATAAAATAAAAACATGCCTTTTTCTGGGTGAGTCGGTGCTTGTTGTTTAGGACATAGACGCCTTTGTCAACTGCCACCAGTCCCACTGTGGCTCCTGGATCTCCTGTGACCTTCAGTTCAAACTTTTTGCCAGGCATATAGGATGAAGAGGGAGTTAATGATTCCAATTTTAGCTAAAGGAGGAAAGAAGGGCAATGAACAAAACATGTGGATTCATATTTGTTAAAACAACTCAAAAAAACAAAACAAATCCATACATGCATTTGTCCTACAAAAATACAATTAACTTCATCAGTTTGTGCAAGGGTGTTGCCCGATAACTGCTGTGTGTCTTACCGAGCCCATGCAAGTGTCCTTGACATCCACCCAAAGAGAGTCTGATACCACTTCATTGTCCTTTGTAAAATAGTACGCTACGATGCGGAATGATGGCAGCATGTCTTTGGTAATGATAACTGTCATGGATGTCAGTGCTCTTGTCTGGTAACGGCCATATTTCACCAGTTGACCTCTGCTCAGGATCTAGGGACAAAAATTTACACATCAACATTTAACCAACATGCTACATATGTTATGTCAGTTACGTTTAGCGCTGATACAGGAAAACAGGAGTTTGGACCCAGATGCGGACACCGGACAGAGCAGATGTAGTTTACAGTGTATTTGATGAAAGCTGGAACAAAAATACAGATTAGTACAAGCATGAATCCAGGGCTGGGAACAGGGAACAGGTTGGACAGCTACACATAAGCCAGGTTTCCATCTAATTATCACGCAAATTTTAAGCAGACTTTTAAAATGTCGGAAAAAAGAAAAAAAAAGTAAACGCGAAATAGTTGCGCTTCCACCAAGAATCCGACAATGCAAACAGCCAATCAGATGTGAGTTACAAGTTTGCTACGTCAGAACATATTTGGCAAAAGTGTTTCCATCTCCCATTTAGCTCATTAACTCTTTTTCGACAAAGGCAAAAACCACCTCAAGTGAGCGTAAAAACTTTTTTTTTTTGCAAAATTAAGAATTTATTTTCGAATTTTTCATCAACCTTTTCTAATGCAATACTTCAAAATGTGCATAAAAAAGTTGATGGAAACACGGCTATGGACAGAGTAGTATCACTCCTCACAATATGCAGACAAAGACTTACACAAGAGGGGTGAAGTCACTGAGACACACCCATAGGAAAGCAAAATCCAAGAAGGATCACATAGTTGTTTCTGTCATTTCTCCCAGACACAAATGAGATACTTTTAATACTAAGGTGAGACCCAAGGCTTTTTCCCCTACTTCTCAAATTCAGCTCAAGAGAAACAACAATATACAATCTGTTTGATGTCTTACTAATAGGAAGGAAAATTGTACTCCATTTAAAGACAATCTGTTATTTAGTTTATGCATTTGCGATATTACCGCGATGTGACAAAATGAGATATTCTAATCGCAAAGGCTGCGATTCCACTCTGGTCACATGACACCCAAGAGTAAAGCAGTCTGCAGACGAAGCATCAACTTCGCACGTTCCGCTGTACCTTCCGCAAATCACTACTCTCGTGTTTAATAGACAAGCTTAGTAATTCTCCGACAACACTGGAGTTCCCCACCTCCACAGCCTCCGATGCAGGTGAGTAGCGCACTGGCTGTAACTCGGGACAGACTGGGCCTCTTTGGGACTTGTGCGTTTAGTTTTAATCTTAAAAGATATTTCCTGAGCTGACTAATGGCTGTGTGTGTAACGCAGGCGCCGATCGCCACAATGCGCTTACCTTACTACCTGTCTGTCTTTCTGTTGTGCATTTTTCCTGTCCGTCAAAGCACCGGATAGCCCGAAGATTTCACCCACCACCACCACCAAGTTACCCGCGGGTGGCGGGCGCTACTTTCATTCCTTGTGTGACACTAAAGTTTCTGTCATGTCAGTGTCTGTCAAGTGTAAGGACATTGTACAACAACAAGTCAATTCTAAAGTATCATTTCTGATACCAACGTTTCCTGCCCTAGGATCGATACTCATATAAAAGGATCGATGTCTAAACTCAGTCATTTGGCGTCAGTGTGTGTTTTATTATATGTATCTTACTGTGACCAGGATGGTCTAATTATACTCAGTTGATAGGAACTACTTTTCCTTCCGCCTGTCAAAGTCATGCTTTCGCTACGGCTCTGTGACGGAGCTTCATTGAAATGAGCTGCTGCGGCCCTTTATATTTCCCGCGATTGAATACTGACATTAAAACTAGAAATAAAATATGTAAAATGAATTGGTATCGGCAAAACCAGCCTGGGTATTACTTGGTATTGCATCGGATAAATATAGAAAAACAAATGTGCACTTCCCAAAAAAAGTAACTTAGGCTAAGAAAAACCCCAACTGCTGATTATGAAATGACCCAAACCATACAGCAGCATTAATCAATAACTTTAACAAATTTCAAAACACAGTTTTCCCCTTGATCAAATTCCCTTCTCTATTTCTTTATTCATATATATGTATATATGTTTTCTTGAATCCTAGCCTTATCGTCCTCTGCATAGTCTCTCACACACACTAGGCTTCTCCTATTTCTCACACACACAACCGAGACACAGCAGAGCAGCTCTCCACACACACACACACACACGGTAGCTATCCAGTCAACAACAATTCATTTCTTCACACTGTTTATAAAGCATGCTTCCGCCGCACCTTTTTCCTTTATTATTTTCCTTCCTAAATTTGTGCTACCTCGAGTTTGCAGATATTTAATGAGAGGCCACTTCGGACATAGTTCGTCAACACATGTATCGAGAGGTAACTTACAATTAAATTTTTCTTCTACAAGCTCCCAGTTCCTTTGAACGGACCCGAAAATTCACCTAGTTCCTTTCCAGGATTTGCGGCCCATCTAAGATCGCCTTTCAAGGGCTTTTTGTCCAGATCTGCGGCGTCCTAATCCTTATTTTTTCCTTTACCTTATATTTTCTTCCTTATCCTTATTAATTTGTATTCAAGCCGAATGACCCTGGCCAGGGTTGCACTCTCTCTCTTTTCCCTTAATCCAATTTACCTATTCCTTAAAGCCTAGTTTCACGCGACAGTAATTTCCATCCCACATGATTTACGGTTATAAGAATCTGAGGGCCCATATTCTTAATCTTTGCAAAGTTATGAAACCTCACTTCCCGTTACTCCTAGGCTGTTCCTTTTTCTTCCTTCTATATCTATCTATCTGTCCTCATTACATTCACACACACACCCTTTTTGCGTTATCCACAACGCACACAAAATTTAGAACGGAGTCTTCTCACACATCCACCCGCAAGCATTCACACGGGATCGAACCGGTGTACCCTTTAACGCACACACAGACACACGAACTGACCAGCGCCCACAGTTTATGGGAAAACGCACCCTATACGCCAGCTTCTGGAGCGGGAGTCAGCTCGATGGAGCCCTGTGTTGGAACGATGAATTCTGGCACAACACGGTCCCTTCGTGGTCGCCAATTTCTGTGGTGTCCGAACGATAATGCTGCGATGATGTGTTGAGAAGAAATCCGCTTGACACTGTTCTTGATTATAAAAGTTTATAACATCAAGGAATTCAGCATCAATTACAAGCTCTGCAGCAGCTTGGAGAGTGGCCATCGGGCTGGGTCACTCTCCAAGCTGCTGCAGAGCGGATTTCTCCTCAACACATCATCGCAGCATTATCGTTCGGACACCACAGAAATAAGTGGTATCGCGCATCACCACTTGGTTTTATTTTTGTTGGCCAACTTTTTAATTGAACCTCAAAGTATTTTTTGTTTGCTTACTGGGATTAAGAAAAATGGATTCCTAGGAGATTAGAACTGAGATAAGGACTCATTAATTGGTAGTTGAAGTGTAGGTTTTGTATTGAGCGCTTACTGTGTAACACACTGTGGTAAACTTCGTTGTTCTTGTGATCTGTTGGTAGGCCGACCTGATGATATAATATCATATTTAATGCCATAACTTGACTCTCAAATTATCTTTCTCATATTATTAAAATTTGATATTTCCTCTCCACCATAGCTCATAATAATAATTCATGCAATTCATGCAGTAATCATCTAATTTCATCATAACACAGGCCTGACCCACAAGAAAGAACAGTGTGTGTTTAATCTATCTTATTGTGTTGGTCATACTATACACTGATATACTGCTTGTCCATTTTGAATAATACAGAAGGTAAAGAGCTTAAAAATGAATCGCATATTAAATAGCAATCACAACATTAGTTTAAAAAAAATCACATTTAGATTTTCCAAAATCGTTCAGCCCTATTGTTAATTGTAGCTGGATGGTGCAGTGTTAATTTCGTTGTCCCTTAAAAAGTGTTCAAATCCAGCTCAGGACAGGCCTCCAGTGAGGTTCTCCAAGCATAGACAGAAGTGCAATACTATCAAGCTCACTAACATCTTCCTAGTGTTCCTAACTGCTTTTTTAAGAGGACATTAATAAACTCAAAAAGATACAACAATGAGATCTCTTCCATTTCTCCTATTGTAATCTCAATCCAATATCCATTTGTCTTACCCAAGTCTCAAAATCTCAATCTCTCCTTATCTCATCTTTTCTCCTAAGGGGGTTTTCAGAGCAATGATTCAGAATGAAGTAATCTCAAAAAGACATAAATTGAGATCTAAGTGCTTTCTCAAGTATTAAAACAAAAAAAGAGTATTCTGAGCAAACAAATTTTCCTCTTGGACAGGTGGAAACACAGACAATGAAAACCAAAAGCAAGCAAAACAGGTCAATGACCCTAAAAGCAGCACAACTTAAAAATAAAACAAGAACAGAGCTGAACTGTCATATACGCTCCCTACGCATATTGCATATTAAGCAGAGCTCCGCCTCACTATTGTATCAAAGGTGAAAGCAATTCTCAGTGTTGATGAGAGGATGAAGAGGAAACTATGCTTCTGGGCACGAGAAAAAAACTCAGTGAGAGTGAATCGCACAGCAGTCAGGTAAACTTCTGTTTCAAGATAATAATAAATTAGGAATAATCCAGGAGAAGGACATACAGTAAAGTATGTATCCTTATGTCACAACCTGAGGGACAGTGAGTGACTCAGCAAACTGTTGCACTTAACCAGGGCTGTCCCATGGCATAGGTTGTTGCCTAGGGCGCAAAATGTCGAGGGGGCACCACAAGAGAAAGTTTTTGACTCATTCCTGAACCTGCTGTTAGATTGGTGTTTTCGCCAGCAATCAGCATGGGTTGAGGACAAACTAGTGCGTGTCTCTCCAGCTTTGGAGTTAGGCCAGTGAGATAAGTGTTTCCTTAGTTAAAAATAAGTTGTTGTTTTTTGAGTGAGGAGCCTGTTTTCGGGTCTCCTTGACTCTTCTGTTACTGATTGTTTTACGCTTAGCAATAATTCTTAGTTGATTGTAGGCTCTCTGCCGAGTGTTTTCACTCATTAAGGCATGTCAAGTAAACGTTAATTTATCCTTTGGTAAAGAGCGTTGGCTCCCCGGTAGACTTAACAGCTACATATGGGTGAATATTTTTTTTGGGTTATTAAGTGAAGGAGAGTTATTTAATTTGAGTTAAAATAAAAGACAGACTCTCTCTGATCTGTTACTCTAAATGATTTCGCTTATGGTTACAGTTTACTTTTATTGTTAAAAGGAGGAGTTATTTTCATTTGTCTTCAATAAGAAGGCATATGAACTCACTTTGATCTGTTATTTTGGGTGTTTTTGCTCCTAGATAACAGTTATTGTTGTGAAAAAATATATATATAAAAGCTGCATAAATATGCAGGGTCCCACCATGTTAGGGACACGTTTGTCACTCCTGCATGGCTCCACTGCTGGCTGCAGATGGCCATGATGAATGGCCCACGTGCCTTGGTGTTACTCACTTGAGAGAGGGGCAGAATTGCAGTTTTATGCCACGGGAACTGAAGAAAGCGGAAGTGGAAGGACTGCAGCTTGAAGGCCAGTTGCTTTCATCTGGTGTGGCCTCACAGGCATAGTTGCCCCCCCCCACACACACACTTTCAGGTGCCCCCCTAGAATGGATGGTTTGGCAGCCAAGGTAGACACACTAGCCTCAGAATTCGCTGAGATTAAGGGATTGCTCCTTAACCTTCAGCCAGGCAACGAGTGTAGACTGCCCAGCCTGGAGCCCCACCCCTCAAGGATGGGATGACGATGCCCTGTCTACGAGGGTTTCCTGCAGCCAGTTCTGAGAGGACAGACCTGGGCAGGGAGAAGTGGAGGCTTCCACCCGTGCTTCTGACACCGGTTCCCAGCAGACGGGGAGCGGATCCAGAGCAGGCTCAGAGGCTGCCCATGCCACAATTAATCCAGTGTTCCGTATGGCACTGGCACGCTTGGGCTTGGATGAAGCACCAACTGCAGGTACCACAGCTAGTGCATTCTTTAGGCATCTCCAATCTGAGGCGGGTTTATCTTTGCCACCTTCCCAGCCATACATTGAGGAGCTCCACTAATGCTGGCCAGACCCCAAGGCTTTTTCTCACCACACAACTGACGGCAGGGCCTTGGCTGCCATGCAGAATGCAGGCAGTTACTGGCTGGGCCAGATACCGGCTATTTAGCCAGTTATCGCGTCCCTCATTGTGTCACCCACTGAAGCGTTGAGACCGGATGCTCGCTGTCCTAGGCCGCAGTGTCGCATTACGGATGACTTGAGAGGTTATGATACAGCGGCGTGCATGGGCCGTATTGGAAACTCTTTTTCCCACCCGATATTAGTTATGTCCTAGTCTCTGCAATCCTCTGGCGTGGATGCTTCTGTCCAGAGCCTCAGTGATGCAGCTTTGCAGGCGTTTGCCCTTATGACTAGAGAGCTTGGTAGGCTAATGGCAACACTTACCTTGGCTCATCGCCAGGTCTGACTCGCCCAATTCCCACTTTTGGAGCCAGGCAGGAGGGCCCTGCTCACTCTCCCTGTAGTACCAGGGGAGCTGTTTGGCCCAGCAGCGCAACAGGCTTTGGAGCGGGGAATGCAGGCTAACCAAACTAGGCAGCAGGAAACTGAAAGAATAGATCTTCAGACACAGCAAGGTGGGTTTTATTTTCTGATTCCAAAAAAAGAGGGTGGGTTTCGCCCTATACTGGGGGCTAAACAAATTTCTGAAAGAGTTGCCTTTCCACATGCTGCATACAACAGATATGCTCCATGCTGTGGCGGCGCAAAGTTGGTTCATGTCCATCGATCTGAAGGACGCATATTTATATGTTATGGCAGAAAATTGTGTCCTCTTACATTTAATCTTTTATGTATGTTCTTTTACTATTATTATGTATTGTGTTTTATCCTTAAACGTTCCTCTCCTATACTTCTTATGTTAGTCTGTCCACATTTACTAGGGTTTAGGTCTGAGCTGTGAGATTGTTTTTGGTGCTTTTCCTCTCCTCTCCTGGAATGTTCATTCAAGGCTGAGAGAGGATCTCTGTTCCCCAAAACATAGAAACCTAGACTGGCGAGTGAAGCATACATGCACTGGAACTCTGATGGCACAGGAGTGTCACTTTGGCCTAACCCATCATTCCTCCCTAAAAGGCTGGCTCCAGCCCTCTTTAAATCAGGTCATTCGGCTAGCAGCCTATGATGCCCACAGGTTCCTGAAGCTGAGTCAGCAGAACTGCTCTGCCCAGTGAGGGCCTTGAGGCATTACAAGCAGGCAAATGTTGACTTTCGCCACTCTGATATCCTGTTTGTCTGCTATGGTGGCCGTAGGAAAGGGCACGCCCTGTCTAAACAAAGGCTTTCAAGGTGGGTTGTTGAGGTTATCGAGGGAGCGTACCTATCAAAAGGGACAACCTTTGCCTCTTAACATTCGGGGCCACTCTACCAGGAGTGTCTCCACTTCATGGGCAGCGCTGCGGGGGGTGCCTCTGAGTGAGATTTGCACTGCAACAACCTGGGCTACACCATGCACCTTTGCCCGTTTTTATAGGGTCAGTGTCGCCGCCCCCCATGCAATAGCAGCAGCTGTCTTGCGGGAACACTAAAATGTTAAGCACTGCCTCTGGCAGTCAGGAAGAATGAAATATAATGAGAGTTACGTATGTAACTACGGTTATATTAATTCTGGATGATTGCCAGAGTTCTCTGTCACTCAGAATCTTGGTGAGAAGATTTTGTAGGGACATTTTTCCTGATGACGTGGGCTTATATAAGCTTCGCCCCGCATCATCCCAAGTCACAGGTGACTTTGTTGATATTAAATACTCGACCTGCCCGTGCACGAGACGGATAAGATCCACTGTTAAGCACTGCCTCTGGCGGTCATACAGAATTCATAGAACCAGAGTTACATAAATAACTCTGGTTTTGAATTATACAAAGGTAAAAACTGAGGTGCAAACATTCTCCCTCTGGGACTGTGAGCTGCACTTGATCGGAGGTTCTGAAGTTAACGTGTGGATTTGTGGTGAGATTTCCACCTGCTTGTCTCATCCAGTTCTGTGTCTGTAAGATGGTCTGATTATATCAGACAACAATAATGCAGGGTACTGTACAGGAGAGTAAAGTGCAGGTAGTAAAAATAATGAATCCTCATTAAGTGATGACATTAATTCTCGTAATATTACTTTTTCCCCCTGACATGTGTATATGTATGCATATATGTGGGATAGTTTTGCATGTGCATAAAGTTCTAAGCATGAGCAGAACACCTGCTGAAGTCTGGGAGTTTATAATTGAATTAAATTGAACCTTTTCATCTTAATAATACATTATTTAAATAATTTTTTATTGGAGGTGAAAAGGTCTACACATTTGAGTGGTTTCTTACCCAAACAAAATACACAAACGAGGGAAGACTAGATCATGTGTGTTGATTTAAAGTTGAGGAGAGTACATATTTAAATCAATACATAATGCCTGAGAGCCTTACTGCGTTATATATATATATATATATATATATATATATATAGTCATTACAATTCTGAGTAAATTGCCTAACAATGCAGTTAGGTATGCTGTATACACTGATGTGGACAGAATGCTGCTTTCTGCCCCCTAGTTGCGCGCATCTTGGTGATGACGTTGCACAGAAACCCATCTATAGGTATATCAGGTAAAGTTATGTAACCTATTTAAAAAGTTAAATAGGCTCCAGCTGTATAGTGCACAGAAGCCGTTGCCATGATTACTCTCAACAGAGCGCCTGCCGTTTACTCGCGGAACGCTGTCTTCTCCTACATGCTGCATCCAGCATGGTCTGCTGAAGCCTCCCTCTACTGCTTGTTTGGGTGGGTGATTTGCAGGCAGATCAACGTCCCACCCCTCCAGTGACCCATGGTTTGACTGTATGTGTATTCAGAGATAGGGAGGAACAGACTTTCAAAATAAAAAAACTGCATTAACGTGCGATAAAATAATTAATGCGATAATAACACGTCAACATACTCAGCCCTACTTTTTACATTGCATTTACGTTGCAGTGGGTAATGTCACAAGACAGTTTAGGGTTGGGCACATGGAATTGAAAAAAAATTCCTAACAATGTCAGGGACATTTGCTGCATGGCATGTTAAATCTTTTATTATTGTTTGAAGTTTATGTTCATTCTGTAACTTGTCCAAGTTACGACATTTGTGGCATTGTGCTGTGTGATGGAACCTTAGATTGGCCTTTTATTGTGGCCAATCTAAGGCATAGCTGTGCAGTACCCATGCTGTCCGATCAGCATCTTGATATGCCACACCTGTGAGGTGGATGGATTATTTTGGCAAAGGAGAAGTGCTCACTAACACAGATTGACAGATTTGTAAACAATATTTGAGAGAACAAGGCCTTTTGTGTACATAGAGAAAGTCTTAGATCTTTGAGTTCAGCTCATGATGAATGTGGGCTAAAACAAAAGTGTTTACATGGTTCAAGAGTCAGGCAGCAGGGCCCCATAGCAGAATTTTGCTTAGGGCCCCAGGAAGGTCAGGACTGGCTCTGTACAAGAAACACAGGAAACATGAGGTACCCCAGAAACATGACAATGTCCACAAACACACACAGATGCAAAACATCTCTCACCAGGTATGTGATGTGGTCTTGTGCATTTTCATCATTGTTAAGGTTGAGGTTGATTTTCAGATTGTCTCCTAGTGTTACCTCAGTTGCATCCACTCCTGCAATAATGATTGCACATTTAGTGCTAGCTAAACATGGAAGGGGTGCTATGCAGTAGCTAGCTATTTAGCATTGACACTGTCACTACAATCAGCACATCACTGTCTGATCTGATTTCAGGATGTTCCTCACCTATGTGGATGTAACTGTTGCTTTTGGTGGTATATGGGAGAGCTGTCATGGTGGCTGATGCTTGGCTGATGCCGGGAACATTGGTCTTTGCCTATAATTAAACACACAGGATAGCACATATTGTTTTATAAAGTGATGTATGCAAAGTCTGTATTCTACGGAAGCCCTAAGCGGCCATCGATTAAATTTTTTTTAACTCCATTTTCCTGTGATAATGGGATAATTATCTTTTGATCTCAAGATAACAACTATTGTTTTCTAGTGATCCCGAGATAAACCATAGCTGAATAAAGGGGTCGGCATGTGCGTTTCTTTAGGATAATTTCCAAAAGATTTACAGCATCACTGGTTAGCTTACTTGGTAGAGCGCAGCACTCATAATCCTAGGACTGTGGGTTTGACTCCTACTCTCAGCGACTGTTTTCTTCTTTTTTGGGTGTTTATCATCTTCAACAAAGTTTTTATGAAGAGATGAATTTCCTCTGCTTGGGAATGATGGGGAAATGTCCATATGTTGATGAATGTGGACCAATCGCCGGGATGCGCACAGTCCAGCATGTGCTTTATTGTGAGCATATAAACCAGTCTCTTCAGAAGAACTTTGTTGAAGAGGTCTTCAATGAGGATCTCTCACACAACCCTACGATCATGATACCTGTGCTCAACATACTGAGCTAACCCGTGACACTGAAAACTACACTGAAAGTAATAAGAAACGTTCCTGCCAACCCCTGTGTTAAACTGCTGTTATATTTCAAGATCACAAGAAAATTATCCCGTTATCACAGGAAAACAGTCGTTATCTAGAGATCAGGAGATAATTATCCTGTTATCAAGGGAAAACAGTTAAAAAAAAAACACATTTGAATCTTTGGCCACTTAGGGCTTCCATAATATCCTGTCCTATCAAAATGCAATTGCTGTGGAGTTCAACGCACTGCAACTTCACAAAAAAACAACTGAAGAATCTTCCCCACTTTGACAACACATATGCAGCATTCAGGAAAAATGCAAATAAATAAAATACTAGGGGTGTGACGAGATTTTGTGCCAAGATATTGTTAGTTTCATAATGTTATAATATTTTCAACATGTTGAACTAATGTTCATTTTACCTGACCAATTTTTTTTATTTCTTTTTTTAATTCTCATTTTCAAAGTATTCTTTTACTTAGCAAAATATTCTAGTTGTCTTTCTAGTATTTCCTAGAGGCAGTATTTACCATTGCAGATCTGGGACATATCCATCCACAAATGTATTCGTACAAAATAATAATAGTCAATTAAACAAAAGAATGGTTAATTTTTTGCCAACACTAACATTTGATTGTCACTTCCATTTGCTAAACCTGGATTTAATATACAACATTATTTTTAAAAGATAGCAATTTGGGACACTCACATCAATTGTCAGTGGTTCAACCACATGGTTTGTATTGATGGTAACCCTCGCCATGCCATTGGCTGCACTGAGGCCCTGCTGCTTGCCAGGATCCACAACTACTAATACACCTTTTGCCGGAGTGCCGTCAGGATTCACAACTTCAACCTGCGAGACAGCCAAAAAAATGTTTATGGACAATCTAATACTGTTATGGAAACAGGAGAAATGCTGTCCATCTGCAGTAGCCATGCAACATTAACAAATAGACATCTTTTTTTGGAGATTGGATAACATTTGGAAAAAAAACACCACATGGAAAAGGTTCAATCTGCAACTACAGGAAAACATATACAACAATATAAATCTGTTTCAGTTCAGAAATAGTCTTGGGATGTCTGGTGTGAATTGCTCTCGAGGTCATTCCACAGCATCTCAAATCGGGTTGAGGTCAGGACTCTGACTGGGCCACTCCAGAAGGTGTATTTACTTCTGCTGATGTCATTCTGTTGTTGATTTACTTCTGTGCTTTGGGTTATTGTCCTGTTGCATCACCCATCTTCTGTTGAGGTTCAGTTTGCGGATGGGATTTATGTACTGCAGCTCCAGATTCTATGAGTATAGGCGCAACCCTCTAAGGTTATTGGGTTTACCCCTCCACGCGCTGAGAAAAGTTGTCTACGCCCACCCACAGTGTGGGCCTCTCCTATGTCCAATGAGACCTGGCCTTCGGCTCCAGAATCCCTTTTCTTCAGCACTGAGAACCAAGGTCCAAGTGAGGCCTTCAACTGAAAGGGCTGCGCCTATACTCATAGAATCTGGAGTTACAGTACGTAACTACCGTTCTATTTCGTATAGGCTTTCTATTTCTTATTGCTATTGGGTTAGAGGCGAAGCAGGATGAGTCAGCACCTCACTGGCTCATACGGTACCACCAAGCACAAACCCACCTGCCCAGAGCCATAAATGAGCCATCCAGTCACCCGCTGTCCACAGCATTGGTGTCAGCGCACACAAGCATCGATGGCTTGACATGGGAGGCAGGGGACCAACCCATGTGTAATAGTCGGGGAACAGGATGGTTGGCAGCAGCTGTACAGAAGCAGGCGGGGTCACGACAGCATCAGCTGTGCACAGAGCAGGGCCAGCGCGAGCAGTGGCAGCTCAACCTCCCCCGCACCGCACCCTCACAAGGGAAAATCACTCAGCCAAAGCGCTCAGTACTGAGTGAGTAGAAACGGAAGAAAGAGCATGGGGACGACCAGGAAGCCACTGTGCAGATGATAAAACAGGACCCTGATGCCCAACCACCGCAGTGGCTCCAACACACTTAGAGAAAGTGCGTGGGGCCAGTGAGTAACAGAACGTCAGGCGGTTCTCCTGGTACTGGACACCCTGGAAGGAGAACCACAGGAACTTCCTGTGTTTGGGGATGAAGGGGAACGTGAGGTCCATGGAGGTGAGTCAGTCTCCCTGAAGCACACGCTCCAGCACCTGCTTTACTGTCAACATGTGAAAAAGGTCTCTCCATAAATGCTTTGTTGAACAGTGATCCTGGAAGGGCCTCACACCCCCCCATCATCCTCCTGACCAGGAATTAACAGGAGTAGAACCCCTGATTCCTGAAGCTCGGCGTTCTGAGCCAAGGAGGAGAGCAGTCTCCACAATCCCGGCGAAGGAGGGGGGGGCGAACTGCAGCCTGTGACCCCAGCGCTCAAAAGGGCGGGAATGCCAGCCGTGGGGGGGCCTGGCAGGCAGCAACCTCCATGTTCCACCGAACAGGAGAGCTTATGGTCATGGGCAGTAATGCAAGAGGGAGCACTTCCCTGCGTGGCGGGCATGTGCGAGTCAATCTGACGGCAAGGTGTGGCCACTGGATTAAGCGAGCCAGTACAATATTCTGCTTGTGCATCGGAGCCAGGCTGCATGAAAGCCATCCGGCCAGCTGCAGCCTGTCCGTGTTATGTCACTCCCCTGATGAAGGGAGGGAAGCGGGGGCTGATTGCCGTGCCACTCGACCGACACGGGAAGAGGACAGGGGAGGCGTACATGTGGGCTCAGGCCAGCCACCTGACCATGTCAGTGAGGGGGGCAAGGGGAGAGAGTATGTGCAGCCCAGGCTGCTTGTTAGCCGTTTGGCTAACACAGCTGGCTTACACAGTGAGGGGAAGTGAGAAACAGCATCTTCTTCATAATATCAAAAGAAGCTGTCTGTAAAGTGCAACACTAGGTCATGTAGTGTACACAGTTCTCCCCGTCACTGTCGCGGGGCACTTGCGTAATTTGTGGAGTGGCGATAGGATAACACTACACGCAGGGTTGTGTGTAGTGACGGGGTTGAGCGCTCAGCCAGCATGCTATGGTCCGAGGCGCACCCAGCATGGGGGGTGGAGGTCCCCCTTCGGCAGGACAAAGCCCGGGTCACAAACGCTGCACCCCCGTACTGATGTAGTGGCGTCCCGCCCTGCTCGGGCCGACTTGTTTGAAAACATCACTCTTCTCTTCTAACAGGATATCTTCTGCTCTTTAGACAGCTCAGCGCTGAAGAAAAATGGGAGCCGAAGCCCAGGTCTCACCATTGCGGACGTAGGAGAGGCCCACACTGTGGGTAGGCGTATACAATTTTTCTCAGTGCCGTGCAGGTGCGCGGAGGGGTAAACCCAATAGCGATAGCCTTAGAGCGCAAAGCCTATACAAAATAGAACATCAAGGCTCTTAGAGATACTTTTGTAACCCCTTCCAGCTTCATGAAGGTCAATAATTATTAATCTTAGGTCTTCTGAGAGCTATTTTGTTTGAGGCATTGTTCACATCAGTCAATGCTTCATGAGAATAGCAAAATTAAAATTGGTGTGTGTTTTCTAACCAATACCTCCAATTTTGTCTCATTTATTGGACTTCAGGTTGGCTGACTCCTGCTTTTGGAGAAGTCATTAGAATTAAAATATAATTGTTTCTGTGGTATTAGTTTAAGCAGACTGTTTGTCTATTGTTGTGACTTAGATGAAGATCAGATCACATTTTATGACCAATTAATGCAGAAACCCAGATAATTGCAAAGGATTCACATAATTTATCCTGCAACTTGTACATTTTTTTGCGAATGTGTACTTTACCACAACATCAAAGGCCATTCCTGGTTTGAAATATTTGGGTGTCTTCTTGAAGTGGATGGTATAAGGTGATGTGACAATCTGGATACCTTTTAACTCTGCCTCCACCATTTCACCACCTGTGCAAAGATATGCTGATGTACACAAACACATGCACACACTAATTATTAAGTATAAACATTTTTGACTTGCTTCTCTCTGGTCTCTGAATTATGAAACAATAATACCACATACATCATATACTTATCCAGATAAACAAACACCCAGTCACTCTGACTTACCATTCTCCGTCAGCACACTGACAGTTACGTATATGGAACTCCCCACCAGGTCAGAGATGTTTGGGAAGTTCTGTTTGATGACCTCTTTCTTTAGTATGACCACTCCCTTACCTCTTTTGATCTAATGTGACATAATATAAAAATGCATCTTGATACACAGTAAGAGGACAGTTGGTGTATCTTTTACTAAATGTTATAAGTTAAATATGTCTTTTGCTACTGAGATGTAGCAAAAGTACATGCTCACCTCCACTCTCTGAAGAGAGCTGGGAATGCTCTTTTTTTGACCCTCATATATAACCCCAAATATTCCATATGCCATTCCATTCACCTCTTCGCCAAACAGATACCTAAAGCCACAAGAGGAGGACATGTTTAGAACTGCATTATAATGAAACATAATCAAAATGCAAAAGGTTTAAACTTTACAACAAGGTTATCAAATCAGAGCAGCTAAGGCTTTTTTTAATCCAAAAACTTAATATAACCAATGTCATCCAATAGTGTCTAGTTAATGTATGTGGTACACAAACATCTAACAGATCTCCTTCCACAACTTTAGCAATGCAAATGAAAACTGTTGTTTGATAGCTTTAGCTAGAAGTAATCATAGAGAAGTAACACGTTTCCCTTGTCAGTGCTGTAAAATATACAGTTGGATTAATTTCATACCTATTCTCCAGCACTGTGTTTTGGCTTTGATACATAGAGAGAAAAATGTGCTACTTACGGTCGTGGGAAAATCAGTTGATCATATTAATATCAATATAATGGTAGCCTACAGCATAAAAGCTCAGATAAGCCAGCTAAACTTTTATTGCCCTAATAGAACATTATTTAGTTACGTTCATCTGACAAACCGCTGATGAATTTTTAATTATTATTGAAAATAAAACTGTACAGCATGGAAGTTTAGATCAGCCAGCTAAACTTCACATATTACTACCTGCTAACGCCATTACGATAACAAGACTGTGTGCCTATTAAGTGACCAATAATGCCTGTACTTTAAGAATTTGCATTAAAACTAAAATTTGTTGAAGTAATAGCCTACATACTTTGCTTTACCACAAGCTAAGATTATGACTATTAGTACTACTTTGTGTTTCTATTATATTTCTAAGTAAGCCTGAGACCTCAGCCTGGTTCTGCACGCCAGCCGCTCAGCTCAATGGACTATTCACCTCACCAGCATCAACCATTTGCCAGCCCCTCATCCCCCTTACACCCAGCCTATTCTGAATAAACTTAGGTACACCCTTCCCTGTCTCCGTCTACTTTTGGGTCCTCAGCTAGAAGCCCTGACAGTTTCAAAATAATTTAAAATACATTTTGGTAAGATTTGCAGATTGCTTATCTAATTAAAGTGGAGAGGAGCCTTGATTCTCACCTGACAATTCCTCTGTAAACTTCATGTATTATGTGGTACAGAAACAGTTAGGCTTACATTTTCCTGTTGTTATCTGTCAATGGTCATACTTGATGCACTAGATGTGATAGTTTAAGATATTCTTCATTTAATTTGGAAGGTTAGTCCAGATGAGCCAACCCTCATGGATGTTATTTTACAGTACAGCAAAATAATGTATTACAGGAGTATGCAACATCATGTAGCACTTAATTTCTTGATGTTGCCGTTATTTGATGAACAAGTAACAATAATATTCGCAATAATATATGGTTTGACTAAATAGTTTGACTAAAAAGTAAACTCAGAAGGGATGAAAAATTTGCAAACAAAGCATTCTGGTGTATTCTGAGAAGAAAATAAAAAAAGGTATTTTCAACTGTTGCTCAGTGTTATCGTGTATGGTTTCAGCTGCAAAGGTGATTTTGCAATTACGTAAATTACTATTCCCTTCCCGTTTCCCTTAGAATGGAGTTGTAGTAGCAAAGGTGAAGCAAACTTATTTTTTTCTGTGCTTGAAAAGTGGGCCCTGCTTTATTTCTGGATAGATAACACCAATAAACATGTAGCGTCCTCCCAGAGTCCTCCCCCAAGAATATTTTTTGTTCCATATAAATTTTGAACATTGTTATTACCACATCTGTGGAAAATCTAGAGCAGATTTTGAATAAACTACACCCCAAAAGCTAACAAAATCTACTAGGGGGAATTAGTATTAGATCTGGGGAAAGCAATTGGGTTAGTTTTGATGCTCACAACAATGATTTTACATTCAAGGTGTACCGGTAGGTGACATTCTAAAGCGCTGTGGGAGTGTTTCATAAACGTAGGAAAATTAAGACTTGTTTAAAATTATTTAAGACCTAGAACACAACTTCAGTGAATTTAAGACTTAATAAACATTTTGATTTTGAAATTTCTCTTTTAGACTTTTTAAGATCCCACGGAAACCCTGTTCATGTGTGCTTCGGCAACCAGTGTGCATTTCTTTAATTATAATACAGTAAGTAATTGTGGCAGTTAAAATAGGCTACTGAAATAAATATTGATATCATATTTTGGGCGGGTTTGTGCGCGTTTGGGTGATTTTTGAACAGTTTTTGGTCTGGAATCCATCAGCTGTATCCGCTATTAAAGCTGTAAGCAGCGTTGGGCAGGCCCTCATGGCATGATGCGTGGCGGGGCTGCTAGCAGTTGGCAAGGGTCATTGATGCGGCTTTGAATAATCATGCACTTAACGTCACTTCCTGTCCTCTGTGTGATGCTAGAAAGCACCTGCTAATTACACATTATTTCCCAGTAAGGGAAGTGTGGAGATCACTGTGAAAATTTCAAGGTGTGAAAAGGGGGGTTTGTGTATATGGGAGGTCCAGTGTTATCCTCTAAAAGCAGATGTTTGGGAGTGGCTTTAGCGATCGGGTTCTACATATAGAGGGTTAGTTTTGGACTTGCAACTGACCGAGAGTGTGGAACAGGGTGACTGAATGATTTTTGGGTGAATCCATATCGGACAGAGCTATCTTCGTGCAGAACAACAGCACCATCTTTGCAGCATCACAATCATGGACGTCAGAGGTAATCAATTAGGAGTAATGACTCCAAAATGACATATAATTATAGATCCTGTTGCAATGAGTATGGCTCCCAGAAAGACGACAACAACATTGGCTGATTTTTTGGACCGAAAGGCTTGGTCGCCTCAGTTTGAATGGGCGTGAAAGCACACCGCACATTAGTTTTTCAGCCAAAGACTGGAATTACTTCAGAAACAAAGTCTGTAAAGATATGACTGCTTCAAAAGGAGTCTATACCACACAATGGTGCGGGTCTGTGCCTGGAGAGCTCTATCGTGTAGAGACAGACCTTGAAGTCTACAATCCAGAATCCTACATCTTTTTTAGATCACGCAAGGACGATTCTATCATTCAAAATGCCAGGAAGGGGACCCCAGAGCAACAAAAAGGCTACCCCATCACGTCTAAAGAGTGGGAGACGTGTTCAGCACCGGCTTTGTGGTCCAGTGGGGAGAATGGGATAGAACCCTTGATGTCTTCTCGCACATTGATAAATTATTCAGATGGTATAAACCTTATGTTAGCTATGTAGGGATCAAAAGAAAACTTTTTGGTTCTGAGGACAATGATGAACAACAAACAATACAGCAGACAACCTCAAAGACATGGCGGGGCTGACAGTGACATTGTTCTAATTAAAATGTTTTGTACAGGTATGAGAATATGTGCAGCAGGTGAGGATCTATCAAGCAGCCCTAAATATTTTCCATTACTCCAGGATGATGTTGTCGATAAATCATGGGTGGATGACTAAATGTGTCTAGTCTACTAAACCATGTCAAAAAGAGATACATCGTTATAAGATGAGAGCACTGTTGTGTTTTTTTTATTTATTAATTAATTTTTACATTTTTTTAAGTAAAATAGTTTTGGGGGAGATTAATTCATTTTGATAATTTTTTTATCAAAATGTCACACACGATGGTGGTTGAAATACAGTCTTTCAACCACTAGTTGAGCACTTTTTATGGCATGAATAGATTTTTCATTTTGTTGCTTTATGAAGTTAGTTTGGACAATGAATACATCTAAGCATCACATCCATTTAATGAAACAGACAATGTTATCATAGTAGGTCTGTGTCCTTAAGATTGGGCAGTGATATTATAAGCCTCTTAACTTAGTCTTTTACACTGTATGTGATTTACGTACGTAGCTTTAATGTTGATAATGAGTTCTTGGTCATCCACGTGGAAGAAGGGGACCTCAAGCGTCAGCTTCACCTCAAAATTGGGCAGTACTGAAAAATTTTGTGCATTTCATTGTGTGTCCAACATTGGATGAAAAGTAAGTGAATGTTATATAGGTTTTAAACTGTTCAGGTGACGAGGCACTCACCATATTCTTTGACCTCAAACTCTGCAGAATATCTTTGCTGTGGGTTGGTAAGGAACATTGCCACCACCTTCCACAGTCCAGTACTTCACACAAACACCAAGAGAACACATTTCAGTAAACAAATTAAAAAAATATTAATTAAACCATGGTGTTTTGTGACAATCAGTTGCTTGGTAGGCTTTATTTTAGTTAACAAGAGGCCAGATATAAGTTGTTGGTTATCCAAAAAAAACAACAACAACAAAAAACACCTTACTCTGGTTAAAGACACAGTGAAATAAAATATGCATTTCTAAATTATCCTGTGTTAATTATCACTTGTCATATGCCAAATATATGTTAAATGTTTATCTATATCTCTTTCATATTTTGATGACTTATCTTGAACTCTGAGGTATCAGCAGAGTAATAACGTAGGCTAAAGCACAGTAGAGTATAGGGTAGGTGGATTATGTTAAAAAATTATGACTTTATTCTCATTGGATTGCTACTTTATTCTCGTAATATTACGACGTTTTCTCAAACTATTACAAATTTATTCTCAGCATGTCAGAGAACGCAGATATGTGGGATAGATTGTGAATGGGCAGAATGTTTTGAACATGAGCAAAATCCTTGCTGAAACACAAGAGCTATTAAAGCCTTGGTAAACAATGTGGAAACCCCATAATAGCATGAACATATATTAAGTGGACAGGATGTGCATGATATAAGATATGTACAGAAGGACCCCCAGACCACGAAAATGTGAAGATTGATTTCTGGGCTGACCAATCAAGAAAGGGAGCTTCTATGATGTGACAATACATCAACTTGTTTACCTGTTATCCATTAAGAGAAACTGGCCACGAAACAATAGTGTATTTAGTGTTTACAGGTAATAAACTGTAACTATAAACAAAATTATAAAATCTAATACTGACCTGACAATTTCTCCGAGCTTGTAACTCCCAGAGTAGATTCCTGATTTCAAAGAGACTTGATATTGTGGTAAAATGATACCATCAGGGGTCTAGAATTAAAATAAAATTCAATAGTGAACATCAAGAGTTAACACATTTATCAAACCTCTCCTCTCTCTCTCTCTCTCTCTCTCTCTCTCTCTCTCTCTCTCTCTCTCTCTCTCTCTCTCTCTCTCTCTCTCTCTCTCTCTCTCTCTCTCTCTCTCTCTCTCTCTCTCTCTCTCTCTCTCTCTCTCTCTCTCT
>NW_024040263.1:22867182-22908462 GCF_014851395.1 Micropterus salmoides
TTGTTATAGCTCAAGAAGGCAGGAGTTAATTAAGTCCCTCTTTCGCATATCCTGGCTTATCATGTTTGCACATCAATCTTTGTTTGCATAAGGGAGTTCAGGTCTGTGTGTCTGGTGTCCTGCAGTTTCTCATCTAGGCGTGAAAAAGAGTATCTCTTTGATGAGAACATAGAGCAAGGTCAGTTACCACGGTTACATGTGTTGGGGGGGCAGCTTAGGGTTTCCTGCCTCCTTTTAAGGAGAGTTTTGATGGGCTGTTTGTAATCTCTGGTTAGTTTCTTTGTCATTTTAACAATTCCGGCACTGAGAGGCTTATTTCGGCTGTTGCCAAAGGTGGCCAGTTTTACGAAAGACTGCTCAGGAATAGCACTTAGGGAAAGCGACCTTTCAACCCCCCGTCTTTTGGGGTCTCTTCAGCCGTCTGTTGAAAGTTGATCTCAACCCCCCTCCTCCTTCTCTCTGGGAGAGAAAAGAGGAGTTGAAATAATTCCAAATTATTTAATATAAAATGCACAAATCCACACTGTTGGTCCACTACAAATTTAAGCAATGTCCAAACATTCCATTTTAAATGGATGTTCAAATAAACTATATTTCAGAGGTACAGAGAAATACAGTGCTAATAATCATTTGGTGTTATATTGAATAATTAGAAGTATGTGTATAAATATTGTTGTGTTTGTGTAAATATATGTATTTGAATACAACTTTTGAATATGTATTTTCTTTGATTATAGATTTATTATTTCTGTAGGTTTATTATTTTGTAGCTATTTTATTAAATATGGTAGTACACGTAAATGTATGTAAATAGTGTTTTTTAGAGTTTTATTTTGTTGTTCATTTGTTTTTTTACCACATTTGTTTTCTCATTTTGTTTAATTTACATGTTTGAAAAAGAAATCAATCAATCAATCAAACCATAAACCTTCAGCAGCAAAATTAACTTCTTTCACTCTCTTATTTCAGTTTATTACAGGATGTTTGCAGTGACGCCCCGTATGGAGCCCATAGATGACACAATCCAAAATGCTGATATTGCCATTGAGATTGTGGTATTGTATTTTATCTTTGATATGCACACAATTAAATGTAATATTACATAATCAGATGCACTGGGAGTACAGAAAGTAGCTAGATAATTTAGCAAAATAACAAAAACACACCCAGACCTTCAGGTTTCATTTCTTTCACTAGTGACCTCATACTACTTACTGTAAAAATAAATGTGGACCTCCATCTAGTAGTTTAGTTGCATATTGAATGCAGCCTTTTCATTGTAAGACACAAATAGCAAAAAAAAAGAGTTAATCTAGTTGATGGCCAGGCTCATAGAGAATAGATAAAAAGACGTACCACATGTATAATATAGCATGGGTTTAATAAATTAATTTGTAAACTGCCATGGCTCTGTTAATGGTTGTTTAATACTGTTTACTTTTAGACTCCTGAAGGCATAATTATGCCACTTGATTCAGTCTCTCTGCAACTAGGGCTCCACTCTGGATATTACAGTCTTGCTGAAATTGTCAGGTGACTATTTTATTTTAATTGCATTTCTATACAATCTGTTCTTTAGTGGTGAAATTACATTAATTCAATTCAATACTGAATTCTCAGTACACACATCATACAGATGTTTCAGTTGTGTCAGTACAGGCCAAATGATGACTGAATGAATAAATATTAGTTTATTATTAGCACAACTGGATAGGAAACAAGGGTTCTGGAAAAAGGGTTGTGTCAGTGTAGCCCTGTTTGTGGTATAAATGAATATGAATACACTGGCTGACTGTGTGTGTGACTGTGTTGGTAATATTAAATATGAGTCACACTTACTGCAATTCATCTCAGAGCTAAAGCAAGAGAGCTGTATCTAGTCAAAGCTAGTTGGAAAGATTGTCACATCTAGTCATGGCTAAAGCATTTTAGTTACTTTTACTTACCCAGCTGGATCTGAATTAAATATATACATTTTGATAAACCAACATTTCTTGGTATTTTAGTTTGTTAGCACATAGCTAAATGAGACAGCAGGTGAACAAAAAACAACAAAACTAAACTAGATCTGCTAAAAGGTAAATTATCTTAGCAAAGTAGCAATAACTGCCATCTTTAGCTTTTGACTCTAGTGGAAATCATGCAATTTGGTTTGGTAAGGCTACCTTTAAATTACACATTTTAATTTATCAAAGCAGTTATTTGGCATTTTGGGAAATTGTTTATCGCTTTCTGACAGAGAGTTAGATGACAAGATTGATACAGCTGTCATATCTGTCAATTGAATATAAGGCAACAGCCAGGAGGAGGTTATTTTAGCTTATCTTAACAGCTGGAAACAGGGAGAAATGTCTAGCCTGGCTCTCTTCAAAGGTACGAGAAATACCTAGTCCCAGACAAGAAATAGTCCCTGTAATCTAATAATGCGCCAGCAGAGTTTAAATAATACCCACTAGTCTTTTCACTTTTTGTAAAGAATAAACATGATATAACGGTTTAATGAACATGCTTTTCATAGGGTGGCAGATGGATTTTGTTTTGCAACAGGCCTCTCCCATTTCGAGTCTTTGTGCTAAGCTAACTGGCTGCTGGCTTTATACCAGAGTGGTATGAATCTTTTTTCTAACTCTTTGCTGAAATGTTTCCTATTTTAAAAAAATGTAGAGTAATTTATCTATTAAGATGTAAAGATTTATAGTAAATGGTCAGACAGAGAGATATAACAAAAGAGAAATACATTTAATTGTATAAACTTAAATAATCAGACTAAAAATGCAAAAAATAAAGGTGCAACCATTCTACAGTATTTATTGTGCAGTTTGCCGGCCAACCTTAAAACTTTTCCTTCTTCTAACTTTCTTCTAAACCTCAGATGCTGCTCTCTGTATGACAGTATAAACATCAAGTCCATTGCAGCAGATACTTTGTCCATCCATCCATCCATCGTCAACCGCTTATCCTGCATACAGGGTCGCGAGGCAAATACTTTGTGTAACATATAATTAACTTAAACTTAAAGTCTGATTCCCTGTTTCTAAATGCTGTGAAAAATTACATTTTTTGCTTTATTACTGAAATATGTGTTCTTCTGTGTGCCTGTGTTTAGTCCTGGACTGTGGAAGGTGGTGGCGAAGTTTCACAGCAACTCACAGCAGAGCTATACTGCAGAGTTCGAGGTCAAAGAATATGGTAAGTCCTTCATTAACTGAATTTTTTATTTAAAACCTAGATAAACATTCATTGTCTTTTTACCTGATTGGACACACAAAACAACTCTTATTTTTTCAGTGCTTCCCAGTTTTGAGGTTAAACTGACACCTGCGAGCGCCTTCTTCTACGTGGACGCTGAAGAGCTCACCGTCAACATCAAAGCTACGTAAGTTAAAGATTTTGTTTTGTAGCTTTAGAGACCAAATTTGATAAGTAGAGTGCTTGAAGTAGAAAATAAAGGGTGGTGTTCAGGAATTGTGTTGGTGCTCTTTTTTGTCTATAGGTCATTTGTGTGTTGTTACATTTTGACCATCACGTTTTATTGTCCTTTTTCACTTCATTGTGGGCTTAAACACGTCCTTCTCTGGTGGTTTTAGGTATTTGTTTGGTGAAGAGGTGGATGGGACAGCCTACGTGGTATTTGGGGTTATGCAAGAGGGTCAAAAGAAGAGCTTTCAAAGTTCTCTTCAGAGAGTGCCGGTGAGCACAAACTTTTGCTGAATTTCTGTGTCAGTTTCTGAGTTGATTGGTTATTCTGTCATGTACAGTGTTTTACAGCTTGGCCTTTACCAGCGCTTCAAAATCTGCAAGTCTCCAAAACATTAAACATGTAGGATTTCCTGTTATTCAGACATGCAGTTAATTTAGTTAAATTGTTACATCTCTATCTACAGTTAGTAAGTAAGTATTTAGCATGTTAAGAATAAAGCCAGGCTGATATAATAATAAACCTCCAACTGTTCACTGACTGTATGTCAAGACACATTTTTATATGATGTCACATTAGATCACGAGAGGTAACGGAGTGGCCTCACTGAAGAGAGAGCACATCACACGGACCTTCCCAAAACATCATAAAGCTGGTGGGGAGCTCCATATTTGTAGCTGTCAGTGTGCTGACGGAGAGCGGTAAGAAAGAGAGACTGTGTGTTTGTGTCTGTTCAGGTGTGATTCTTATTCAGCAGCTTAAAGGGGCAAAGTAACTATTGGTATTATTAGTGCCTAAATTTTCCCAAACAAAAACGACAGGTAAAAAAAATATAAAGAAGTCACATCAGGATGTGTTTTTTTTGTATCAGTTAATCAAGAAAAAAGTGAATAAAAAAGGCTCTTGTAATCAGTTTGTGAGAATGTGTTTGTGATTCTGTGTCAACTCGCAGGTGGTGAAATGGTGGAGGCCGAGTTGAGAAATATCCAGATTGTCACATCACCTTACACCATCCACTTCAAGAGAACTCCCAAATATTTCAAACCAGGAATGTCCTTTGATGTTGCGGTAAAGTACTTCTTTAGATTTAAATTAATTGATAGAAGAAGTATTTAGTTTAATAAAATACTTTAGTTTAATAAAATCACTTGCAGAAAACATTTCACTACAGTTTCTTTGTAAACAGATACCAGTATAACCTCGATTAAAATGAGATTCCAGAGAAAAAGATAAATTCAATTTATTACATACATCTATACACCTCTATATCTATCTATCTATCTATCTATATATGGCTTTCGGTTATGGCTTTAGTAGGGATAGTATGTAGTGCTGCATTCACATCTTCTAGCAGACTTTCAGAGGGTACTTTGTCACTTGCCTTGGCAATCTTGGTCGTTGTACTTGGGGGTCCAGCTTAGTTATGATCTTCAATCGTAGTCAGTCGCCCTTATGTTGAGTGATTCTGTGCCGTAAGGGCTTGTTGTTATTGGGGCTTGGGACCCAATCTCTGATTGTGGGGATGATGATGACATCTCCTGGCTGACCTGTCGTCCTGGCTCCCCCTTGCCGTAGCATATTTGTTTTACCTCATCAATCTCTAGTTGTGATAGGAGCTGCCGTTTGCGGATGTTAGAACACTGACCTAGGAGTTGTTTCTATATATATATATATAAAATACTTAGTGCAGTTTCCAGAACGAATCTAATAGTATTCATTTGACCTTAATAAAAAGTGTTTTATTAAAACAGATGTTTTCTGATCAATTGTGTTTCTGATGGCAGGTTGAAGTTGTGAATCCCGATGAATCTCCGGCACAAGGTGTTGAAGTGGTGGTCAATCCAGGTCAAGTGCGGGGCTCAACCGCAGCCAATGGCATGGCAAGGCTTACCATCAATACAGAAGCAAGGAATGACAGACTGATAATCACTGTAAGTCTCTGAAATATTTAACCCTTTTTGAATTGCGGTCCGTTTAGCTAATGGAAGCTTAAACTGACATTTAGCATTTTTGATATTGTAGTGGTAAATCAAGTAAAATCTAGTTGAGTTGTTATTTTGAGTTTTACCATACGCAGTTAAATTGAAACATTTATTCCAGCACTGAAATGAAACATGTAGCATGCCAAATGCAGACTCAAAAACTCTACATTTGGCAATGATGACCAGCTTTTGTACCATGGCCAGCAACTATATGATCATAATTTTGATGTATTTGTTTTTGTTACGTTAAGTGATTTATCAGTAGGCTAAGCTGTGAAAGGCAAGGCAATGATAGTAAGAGCAGAGCTGGCCCTAGAACTTCGGGGGCTCTAATCAAAATTTAGTTGGAGGCCCCTCTGACTGTCGGGCGACGTCACTATATATGACACAGAAAACACATCTCTTGTTTTTAAATAAGACCCGCCGAATCTTTCTAATATTCTTAACCCTGGCACGTTTGTTTAACACAAAAACATAAAAGCCTTACCTGTTACTGTTTGACAGTAAAGCTGATTCGGATGAAAAACAATAACAAGACTATACTCTATATTATTATATCTACTATGTTTGATGTCAAACGGGAAACATACGATACCACCAGTGCTACTGAGCTTAATGGCAGTTCAAGAGCCAGTAGACACTGATGAACTTAGTTCTGATTAAAAAGATTTGTAAATTGATTAAGACCAAAGCTTAAATCTTTAGAGATAAAGAGACAAAAACTACAAAACAATTGATAGCATCACTTTTCTAAACCAACTTCTTTATGAGTGATCTAAACATGTAATGATAGAAAAGACTTTTACTGTCTGAGTGTCAAAAATCAAGTAAAAATATCTCATCACATCAACGTGTAACTGGTCATTAAGGACTGATGGCCAGTCAGCTGGATCCACTGGAGCAGTAGAAGCTGGAAAGACCGGTGTGGTAGTAAGCACTATGGTACTGCTCTCCACTTCAACAGGCACAGTTAGACCTTTGAGGAAGATTAACAAAGAAAATTAGTAATTTTAGTAAGTTGATATGTTCATACACTGAGTGTTCCTAGAGGTGATTAATTATTTAGTTATTGTTGTAGGCCTAAACTTACCAACATGGTCAGCTTCTTGGATGATACCAATGATGGTGGAGTTAGAGGTGGAGGCTGATAGACATGCTATGAAATAATAAATAAATATAAAGTGGTGGTATTATGCTTTTTGGCTTTTTCCCTCTCCTTTATTGAGTTATATATCTTTTACAGAAAGCACCGCTCGTTTGTAGTCCAGCCCTTCACTTCTTTTACTTCACACACAATGAAAACGCGTCATAACGCTTGCCAGGCAGCTAGCGGGGGTCAGGCACGCCCTCAAACCAAGTTAGTCTGAGCAGAGGCCCTTTGGCTCGACTCGCCTTTGTTTGGGTTTCCATTGTGTAATATATGTTGTCACACAGGGTGAAAAGAGGAGCTGCAGCAATGTGAAGTATGACAAAAATATGGTGTTTTTAGAAAATTAAACCATGTAAACCTGTTCTGGTACAACCCCTAATTAAGATTTTGAACCTGAAAATTGGCACAATACCACCTCTTTAATAAATTGACTGAACTGAAATGACTGACTTGTGTTATTAGATGTGGAGGATCTTATAATGCAAGACAATCTGCCAGAGTTTGATGTTGTCTCCTTTTAAAAAGTGACTTTAGATAAGATGTCTTATCAACACTGGCAGCTTTGGAGGAGCTCCATGATGTCTCTCGACAATCAGTCCTTTAAAACAGCTACTACACACTCCCTACCTGACAGATTTGATATATGAAAGAACAGGACATCTCTATAGATTTAACAATATTATACATATATTAATACTATACTACGATTATAAAGTTTGTAAAAATTGTGATGCTAATAATTTTAATTAATTCATTTTCAGGTTCTTATTTTTATTTAGGGGTTGTACCTGAACAGGTTACATGGTTTCATTTTCAAGAAAATGAAACCATGTAAACCATATTTTTTTATCATACTGCACATTGCTGCAGCTCCTCTTTTCACCCGGTGTGTTGAACACTCCATTTTAGCTATGGAGTGATGCATCTCAATTCTACAAGATCTTTGTTGGGAGTTGCACATGCACAATACTCATAGACAGTATATTAATGGACAAAGCCACCCCGCAGATTTGAATGGAGAACAGTGAAGCCAGTTTTGGACCAAAACAAATACTACTACAGGGCTACTTCCTGTTGGCACCAGCATCTACTGCGCATTATCGCACAGCATGATTTAATGACGTAGAGCAACGGCAGAAACACTGTCTGGTAGCTGCATAGCTGCGCCAACAAAAAGTATCTTGCAATACGGTTACATCTCTCATGTGCGACGGGATGTCACAGGGTTTGAGGGTTTTCCCTCCATGCAGGCTTTGGTCAGCTTCACTGTTCCAACTGTGGCTTACCCCCTTGGCAGTACCTAGTAGACTACTAGCCAATCAGAAGCAGAGTAGGGCGGGTCCATATGACACGTGTTACCATGTGATGTAACACTGTAACGAAAAAAAGCTGGACTACAAACAAGCTGTTTTCAGGCAGTTCACAGCAGTGTTTTCTGTGGGAGATGGTAACTCCCTTTGGGCTGGACTTTGGGCTTTTTCACTTTGCAAACTGATTACATGCACAAAAAAAGAGAGATAACACACTAAAGGAAAGGGAAAAAGGCAAAAAGCACAGTATGACCTCTTTAACTGTGTATGCTTACTTGTGTGTGTCTTTTATTGCAGGCAAAGACCAGTAATCCTAGTATTTCACCTGAAAGGCAAGCAACAGCCACCATGACAGCTCTCCCATATACCACCAAAGGCAACAACTATATCCACATAGGTGAGGAACATCCTGAAATAATACCAGATGGTAAAATAAAGGTGATGATGGGGGTAGAAGTGAAATAGTATGTACCATGTACTAGATCTTTTCAGTGTCGAGCACTCATCACAATATGTCATTGTTTTCAGGTGTGGATACAGCTGAACTTAAAGTAGGAGAAAACCTGAAAATCAACCTCAACCTCAACCGGCAGGCAAATCAAAACCATGACATCACATACCTGGTGAGAGAGGTTTTACAGCTGTACACGTGCACATAAAGTATATGACTCTTTTTGTTGTGTCCCACAACCTGTATAGTATTTAAACTCATGTCGGATAAGTGCTCGTGTTCAAATCTGTGTCCCTAGATCCTGAGCAGAGGTCAGCTGGTAGAAAGTGGCCGCTACAGGACAAGAGGCCAAGTACTGGTTGCCCTGATGGTTCACATTTCCAAAGAAATGCTGCCATCGTTCCGCATCATAGCCTACTACCATACAAATGATAATGAAGTGGTATCAGACTCTGTTTGGGTGGATGTCAAGGACTCCTGCATGGGCTCGGTGAGACAAACAACACTGATGTAGTAGAGTGGACAATTTAGACAGCCACGCACAAACTGATAAAATTCAAAGCACATATAGAAATATGAATAATAATGTAAATGCTTTACAAATCTGCTCTTCTGTTCTCCTTAAGTTGAAGTTAGAAACAGTCAGACCTGCTCCATCCTATGAGCCTCGCAGGATGTTTGGTCTGAAGGTCACTGGAGATCCAGGAGCCACAGTGGGACTGGTGGCAGTTGACAAAGGTGTCTACGTCCTAAATAACAAGCACCGACTCACCCAGAAAAAGGCAATTTCTTTATCCTTTCTTTCTCTTAACATTTTTAAAACAAAAGTTAATATACGTGTGTTGACTGATTAAACAATGTTGATTAAGTCTTCTGGCTGGATAGGGCCTTTATAAGGCCTTAATGATCGATTCAGATTTTTCCCCACATCTGATTTTTTTGTTTGAGAGTTCACCTTATTGCTTAAATGTGGACGATATCAGACTCCAGTGTGAATTGACCATAGTGACCCGCATGCGCAGAAGAATAACATGACGTCACACGCAGTACGCTGTCATACAGAAGTAAACAAGGAGACACAGAGGTTAGCTCCGTTAGCTCATACTTGCTAACCGTCACAATTTTCACTGGAGACTTCCATATTTCATAGTCCTCTTAGTTCACATTTCACCCGAATTATGACAAGTGTTCACAACTTTCTGTCCTTCATTACGGTTTCTGGCACTGTACAACACATGTACCCCACAACTCACTCACACTCTCTCTCTCTCTCTCTCTCTCTCTCTCTCTCTCTCTCTCTCTCTCTCTCTCTCTCTCTCTCTCTCTCTCTCTCTCTCTCTCTCTCTCCTCTCTCTCTCTCTCTCTCTCTCTCTCTCTCTCTCTCTCTCTCTCTCTCTCTCTCTCTCTCTCTCTCTCTCTCTCTCTCTCTCCACTGTGTGAACGTAACTCAGAAGAGAGCTCGCGTTCCAGTGGATTTCAGGTGTAAGAAAGGGAATTTGTGAGCAGATGATAGCAAGGTAGAGGAGAAACAGAGCCACATGTTTAATTATGGCTTTTATGAATTTCGTTCACCGCAGCTCCATCTAAAGCAGAAGTGTAACAACAGCTGCTCTAGAGTGACATCAGCGTCACATCAATTCCGATCTGAATGTTCCAGATTATATGTGGCTTGGGCTGTTCACACTGTTATAAAAAGATCAGATCTGGGTCACATATGAGCAAAAATATTAGATTTGGGTCACTTGGGACTGCGGTCTGAACACAGCCTTTGTCTTGTCTGGTTGTATTTCTGTTTGTGTATGACTTACACTTTGCTCAGGTGTGGGACATTGTAGAGAAGTACGATACAGGCTGCACACCGGGTGGAGGGAAGGATGGTATGAGTGTGTTCTATGATGCTGGGCTGTTGTTCGAGTCCAGTGCTTCCTGGACTCCCTACAGACAAGGTAATACTACTTCACTCTCCACACTTTCCTCCTTTTACTAGTTTCATTCTGTACAGTTATGTTTGAGTTTACAGTTCATCTGATTTATTTTTTTAGCATCTCTGAGCAATGTAAGGGCAATCAAGTGGCAAACACACAACTGAATGCTCTTTAGTCATCTGTAAGGCTGATTTTTTTTTTGCATTTTGCGTAGTCCAAGTCATCTGTCAGACACGCAAACACTCAACCATAGATACTCCTCTTTAAATATTAAAATGAGAAGTATTGCAATGTAGTGTACAGATCTTGAAGAGATGGAAGATTTCAGCCAATCACCTTCTCTACAGAGCGAATGATATGCTGCAGCCTGCCTTTTATCCTGGCAGTGGCAGCAGCGTACCAGATGGTGATGGAGGAGGTGAGGATGGACTTAATGATGGCGATGTAGCAGTGCACCATCATTGACTTTGGCAGGCTGAACTTCTTCAACTGGCGCAGGAAGTACATCCTCTGCTGGGCCTTGGTGATGGAGATTATGTTCAGCTCCTACTTGAGAGGGGAGGGTGGGGCTGGGCTCTTTCTGAAGTCCGTGACCATCTCCACTGTCTTCTGAGCATTGAGCTGCAGACTGTTCTGGCTGCAACAAGTCACCAGATGGTCAATCTCCCGCCAGAGATGAGCTCAGCGAGGGTGATGTCATCCCCAAACTTTATGAGCTTAACGGACTGGAGACTGGAGGTGCAGCTGTTGGTGTACAGGGAGAAGAGAAGGGGGAAAGAATGCAGCCTTGAGGGGAACCAGTGCTGATAGTCCTCAAATCAGAGACATGTTTTCCTATCTTCATGTGCTGCTTCCTGTCCGTCAGGAAGTCAGTGATCCACCTGCAGGTGGAGTCAGGCACGTTTAGCTAAGAGAGCTTGTCCTGCAGCAGGACCAGGATAATGATGTTGAACAGAGCTGAAATCCACAAACAGGATCTTGGCGTAGGTTCCTGGGGAGTCCAGGTGCTGGAGGATGAAGTGAAGGGCCATGTTTACTGGTGGACATATGCCTCCTCCTTTTCCAACCTTAGCTGTCTGAGTTTAGCTGTCATAGCATCAGTAAACTCATCCAGACTGTTGATAGCAGTCCTGACCCTCTGCCACCTTCAGCAGAACTCAGGAGGTGTTTCAGCCAGCAGCTCAGTTTACAACAATATAGCGTGAGATTTGTTTAAGAGATTTTACATGAAATTACAAACTGTGTATTAATGTGTTTAAACTACACTTTAAGATCTAATGCCCCACTTAGTAGATAAAGACGTTCTTAAATACCTACTGCTGATACGCCACCGAGCACTAACTACTGAAGCTAACCCGGCTTGTTTTTAACATTGTTTTTAGCCTTGGGGCTAAGCTATAATGGCCTGTGAGCCATGTGAGGACAATGGAAAAACAATATAAGAGAATTGCTGACCTTGAGGATGACGTTCAAAGGCTTGCTGATGAACTGACAAATAAGGACTCGATGCTCTCGGGCTTCTTCCTGGCTGAGCAGACCGGACAGCTAGCCTCACAAAACACACTCCAAGATACAGTGCTTTGGGATCCCTCCTCTTGTTGTCGGCCATCCCGCTCAACGCCGAATGGGGCACTCTGGACTGAGGTGGTGGCCCGAGGCCGTGGGAAAGCCTCAGACGGGTCTGCCTCCCCCCCCCCCCCCCCCTGTGCCTCTCCAATCGCTTTGCGGCCTTGGTGGCTGCGACCTCCTTGGCCCGCCGTAGAGTCCTAAGGGAGGCGGTCCCACCCGGAGCCTGAGGGGCACTGCTCTGCCAGGTCTGATACTACCGCCATTGCCGCATCGTCGCCTCCGGCACATGATACAGTCGGCCTGGATCACCTCTTCATCCCCTCTTCTCACCAAACACATTGATAGTCGGAGACTCTATTATCCGGAACATCAGATTCTTTAATGCAGATACGCGTTGCTTTCCTGGAGTCACAGTCCTGGACATTCTAGATAAACTCCCAGAAATTTTATCCTCACTCTGTTTCCATTCGCCGGGTGGTCTTGCATGTTGGGACAAATAATGTCGTTTGTGGTGCGTCTGAAATGGCAAAAAAGGATTTTTTAAGACTTTTTAGTCTTTTGAAGAGTTGTGGAAAGTCCGTTTTCATTTCTGGTGTCATCCCCACTCTGAATCGCGGGGCGGAACGATTGTCACGACTCTTCTCCCTCAACGAATGGCTCCAGTCGGCCTGCCGAATCCACAGTTTTATCAATTTTAACTTGTTCTGGAACCGTTTGTCCTACTTCAGGGCTGATGGGATCCACCCCAACAGAGAAGGAAGCCACATGTTGGCTGCTAACATCCAGGACACTGTGCAGTGCGCTCCACGTGATTGACTGTTTACACCTCACACCCCCTCCCTGCATGCTTGCTCTCTCTCTTCCCCAGCAGCCGCAGAGATAAGTACTCCATCTATCACTGGCCCCCCCTGCTGGCCTCCCATCCCTTACCTCAAAAGACACATTCAGCAGTCACACTCATCCCAACCAGAGGTCCATGGTGATGGTGACTGTCCCCAGACCATATGGGGTGAATAAAACCAGACTGAATAGAGGAGGAGCTGTGCTTGGGAACTTCATTAGGATTAACACCTGCACTGCAGCAGTACAAAGCTATAGGAGAGTCAAGTGTGGACTTTTGAACATAAGATTCCTTGCTTCCAAAGCAGTACTGTTAAATGAAATAATATCAGAATATTTTATAGATCTATTTTGTCTTACAGAAACTTGGTTGTATGATGATGAAATATGTTAGCCTTAATGAATCTACTCCTCTAACTCATGTTCCTCGAGGTACTGGACGAGGTGGTGGAGTTGCTGCATCTTTCACACAAGCCTGTTGATCAATCCTAAACCTAAACAAAATTTTAAATCATTTGAAAGTCTTCTGCTTACTCTTTCACATCCTACCTGGAAAACTCTATAGCCAATTTTATTTGTCATAGTGTATCGCGCACCCGGTCCATATTCTGAATTTCTGCTTGAATTTGCAGAGTTTTTTATCATGTCTAGTTCTTCAATCAGATAAAGCAGTTATTGTTGGTGATTTTAATATTCACGTGGATGTGGATAATGACAGCCTTAGTACTGCATTTTTATCATTACTAGATTCAGACTCCGGTATCAGTTCACACAGCCATGCCTCCGTGAAGCACAGAACAGAAGATGAATAAAAGTCTCTGTTTTTCCCCACCAGAAGCTCAAGTTCATTCAGTTTTTTTGCACAGTGAGCGTATGTTGACGAGAAATGTTGCCGGTAGCGGTGTGCAGAGTCCACGCCGCCAGACACACATGAGCGACCCTGCTTGTTTCCCCTCTTTCGGCGCTTCACAAGTTTCATGTCAATGTGACTTGTGGTTATAGAGGAACATTTTTCGGGTTAAATAGCGCCACCTAGGGGCAAAACCACTCAGCAAGTCATGCCACATATGGTCACCACGTTTGGTGTTGATCAGCCATTCCAAACCTAAGATGTGACATCACTTTGTAGCAGGTCTACTTATGATTTTTAATAAACTTATGAATTAATATTTCTGAAATATTACTGTAATAATTCCTCGAAATAGGGCACCACCGGAGATTCAATGTTGAGTTCTATTGTAAATTGGGTTCTCGTGTGGGGAGACATTGATTCATATGGGCAGCTAATGAACGCAAGCTTTGATAGTAACTCAGTAAAATTTGGCTATGAGTTTTAAGGGTTAAAGATAATCGATTAACAAACTATTGGACATCACTGATCACAGAATGCAGGGTTTTAGTCTTACTGCTTGTCGTTTCTCCCAGCTGGGTTGCTGGTCGGCGGCCTCACGCTGGCGGAGTTCCGTGCGTTCTCGGTTAGGACAGCTTAAAGCCGTCGGCCGGTCGCTTTCTCTGCCAGGGAATTGCTCCGGAGGTCTGTCTTGGTCGGCTTATTGCAGAAAACTTGCAGTGGGAGGCTTTTCAACCCTGGCTCGGGTTAAAGGTTTGGTCGTCCTTTGTTACTGCTGGCGGGCCCACGTGGCTGGGTCCAGGCGTCGGTGGGAGCAGTATAAGTTATAGGCATAATATAGGCATAATATAGAGGCTGTGGTAGCGACCAGTGGTCGGTGTGGCAGCGACCAGACCACAGAATTGGCTACAACCCCCTCTCAGCCAGAGGAGTCGGGACAGATAGGCTACAAACAGCTGACGGCAGAAATCACAGATGTTGTGGATTTTCCCAGAAGGAAGGCTATAATGTGGGACAGATTCAAAGCGGTGCTGAAGTTGTCTGTTTTCTGCTGTGGACACGATCGTTCAACAAAGGGTTTTAATATAACCAAAAGGGAGCACACTTACAGGTGAGTGGCTGAATAACAGAAATCCAAAATCCAAAAGTACAGAGAGACAAGACAAGCAAGGCTGGTTACAGGCAGAGAGTACACGCACGACAGACTGGGGGGTAACATGAACAATGACCAGACAAAGACAAGACAGAAACACCAGGTATATATACACAGGGACTAACGAGCAGGGCGGAAGCAACACAGGTGAAAGACATGAGGCTAACGAGGCACAGGTAGGGAGAGAGAGCAGGGGAAAACAGAGACAGACATGCAGAGGGATCACTGGGGTAACAGACATGACAAGGGTTACCGAACACTAGACGAAAGACAAGGCAGACCCCCAAAACCCAACAGACCAAAATAACACTAACTAAACACAAAAGTGCAACACAAAGGATGGCCAACCGGCAGAGCGTGACACCTGCACTCTGCGGTCTGAGCTGAAGCGTTTCCAAATCAGCTGACGACTTTTTTATTTAAGCAGGCCTTTGTCTCATCGTAAATTTTTAAATGTGAATAGTTATGCTCTTTAATGTTCACAAATGCCTTGATTTTATTGATTGATGACTTTTATGGTTTAAAAATGTTTGATGCTTATGTATGTTTGCTTGACTACTTTACAGTTTTATTGTTGCTACTTTATATCATTGTAAAGCACCTTGTGTTGCTCTGTGGAGGGTGCTATGTTAAATAAACTTTACATACTTACTTAATTACTGAAAACATTAATTGGTTACATTACAGAAATTATTGATGGAAGGCCTATGTGACGCTACTGTTAAATTGAAGAACACCTTTAGGCTACAATTGCATTACATGTTGTTTATCCAACAACACTCGGGGAACAACATCACAGCCCCCGAGGTCTTATGTCTTAACAAACAATAAATTCCATCACTAGGGTATAGACAGATTTTGCAAACTGCGCGCGTCACTGATAATCAGTTATAAATAAACGTCTCTGTGTTTCTGAACCAATTTATTTATTTATGACACCAACTACTGTAATTGTATTGATATATGTTCTGACGTACAGTGTAAAGCATTTCTAAATTTTGCAGTAAAAATCCATCTTTTTGGTCTTAGTTGGTTGCTTGTGTGCAAAAGAAGTTCAAGCATTTAAGTTTGTGTTTACTGTATGCATCTTGTGTCAAAGCAACACAAAATGTGTTAATTACACAGCCTACACGGACAGATGTTGTGCTATCTGTGTTAAGAGTTTAGAAGAATTGATTAAAGTATTGAAAGGATTGTCAAAGCAATTGTGAAAAACCGAAAGGGCTTGTCTGTTTTGCATTTCCAGATTTGAAGTGTCCTGCCCTCAGCAGGAGGAAACGAGCCATCTTGGGTAAGAATAATAGCTCAAATGACCAAATAACCACTTCTGCATGACAATTCTCTCCAAAGTGTTTTGTAGGATACAAACTTTTTAATTGCGTATGTATGCTATGTGGCAGCAGGTGACAGTAGATGGTACATGCTAAATTGTGAAAAGCTATCATGCCATGTGATTTTAATTTTTAGAAATCACAATCAAAACATATGCATTTTATTTTTTACATTTTCTGGGTCAATCAAGAGGATGGCGGGAGCCCTGGGTGGTCACTATCCATGCTGGTAGTTGGAAAACAATTAAATTGGTAACCTTTTAATGACCCTTTAGATGAGGAGGATTACAGTTACAGCAGTGAAATTCTTTCTCGTACCAAATTCCCTGAAAGTTGGCTGTGGTTAGATATCAGACTGCCTCCTTGCACTCAACAAAAACTGGTGAGTCAACTGTAACAGACACACACACACACACACACACAAAAATACACTGATAATGACTTCATTAATAGTTCTAGGATTTTGAATTGTCACACTTTGTTTGTTTCAGTGACACCACATCTTCTGTGAAAACTGTTCCTTTGCAAGACTCAATCACAACCTGGCAGATCATTGGCATTAGTTTGTCAAGAACTCACGGTGAGGATTGTGTTTCTCTGCACGACTTGTGGTTAAAGTTAATTGTGGTCAACTGCCATGTTTCTGTCCTTTGTTGTATATGCCCATATGTCTATCTGCCACCACATTGTCTGTCTGAACTGTCACCTGTCAAATAACATCAAAATGCCAATGCCTGCCTAAAATTTTCCAATAATTGTTTATTACAGTGTTACATTTTAATCTCGAAAACAGTACTCAAACATTTGTTTGATGAATCATTCAGTCCTATTGAGGAGTTGTAACAACATCTGTCACTTGAATGGATTATAGATACACATACACATAGAGCGATAAGAAAAATATGATTCCGTGTCAGATACTGTATTATGACAAGGATAACCTTGTCTACTAGCACAGGAAAGATTATGGCTAATTGAGCCAAGGAGGGTCGTGTGGTCCATAGCAGTCTTCCACAGCTCAGGCAGGAGTTACAAACAAAAATATTTATTCCAGCATCCTTTGCACTATGCCCCACTACACTTTTGTCTTGCTGTCTACATATGTTGTTGTTTGTTTATGGTGTGTGTATGTGTGTTCTATATGCTGTAGTCTGTGTCTGTTTTTTTTTTTTTTTGCTGAGTTCTTTTTGCTTATGCTTATTATGTGTGTGTTCAATGAGAGCAATGTAAGACCAGAGTCAAATTCCTTGCATGTGTAGACATACCTAGCCATTAAAACTGATTCTGATTCTCTTTGGGTATATAGTTGGTTAATAAAGATTTTGATTTTATACACCCTAGTTTCTCTACCTCACCTGTCCTTTCACCATCCTCTCTTCCTCCTCTTTCCTTTACTTTTATTTTACGTTTGTTTTTCCTCTTGTGTTTAAGGTATCTGTGTGGCCGATCCATTAGAGATTATTGTCCGGAAAGAATTCTTCCTTGATCTCAGATTACCGTACTCTGCTGTCCGTGGAGAGCAGCTGGAAATTAAAGCTATCCTCCACAACTACAGCCCTGATCCTGCCACTGTGAGTCTGGGCTTTTCAGTTCTAGTGTTTTAGGACAAATGTTTTACTACAGAAATGGTGCCTCGCAAATGAGCTGTGCAGTTTTATTGAATTTATTCCTAATTTACTGATGCCGATGCCCATAATGTGATGTAACGTCAGTAAATTCTGCATTACATATTATCAACCTTTATTACTGTATTTCTACCTATAATAGTCACAGTCTTCCCTTTTAAAGGAAAAGTTCAACATTTTGATTAGATTAAATAAGATTCAACTTTATTGTCATTGCGCATGTCACTGGTACAAAGCAACAAAATGCATCTAACCAGAAGTGCTTAAACAGTGATTAAATGGAATATGCATTATTATACAAAGTGCAAGATATGAATGATATATAAATATAAATATGTCTAAATGAATGTCTATTGATACAGGTAGGTACAGGCAGGTTATGACAGTAGAATGTGCAGTACGAATGTACAGTAGTGCAATGATATGCTTAGATGAAAGGTGTAGCTGGTTCAGTCCAGGGAAGGATAGTGAGTGTGTGAATGTGAGGGGGTGGAGGATGAGGGTTGGTGAGTATGTGTGTGTAAAGAGGGGAGGGGCGTTGGGGGGCAGAGTTCAGCAGGAGACAGCTGTAGGGAAAAAGACATTCCTGAACCTGGTGGTTTTTGTCTGTAGGCTCCTGTAGCACCTCCCAGAGGGAAGGAGGGCAAACAGTCTATGTGCTGGGTGGCAGGAGTCTTTTCTAATGTTTATTGCTCTCATCAGACTACACTTGTTGTAGATGTACTTGATAGCAGGAGGTGAGGCTCCAGTGATGCCTCCATTGATGGACAGTATATTTATTGACATTCTTTCCTGAGTATAAGATCATGAGAATATTGATAAACAGCATCAAAATAGTTAATACTCGATATCATGTCTTTATATTAAATATGGAGCTAATCAGGATATAGTTAGTCTAGCTTAGCAAAAGAACTGGAAGCAGGAAAACAGATTGCCTGGCTTTGTTCGAAATGACACCCAAAGCTGTGCTCACAAACTGTATCAAGCAACCTGCATAGCTGCTGGGAACTGTGCATAGATGTTAGGTAGATGGATAAAATAAGCATGTACATAAATAACTGAAGTTTTAGGGTCATTATAGCTTACATTCCAATATAGTTTCTGCCTGTGTGCAGCAGCAGCATCATGTGACTAAATAGAATTGTCTGCAATGGACCCTTACAATGTGTTTATTTCTGAAAGAAAGCAGCAACATAGACAAGCTAAAATGTTCCAAGTAGACTCTACTACTCATATTCTCCTGAACTATGGATGCAGAGTGTGCCGCATTTGTAGCCGCAGCTGTTGGTGTTGGTACAGATGGTAGAGACATGCCACTACCAATGTTAGGGCCCGTGTCCACCAAAGCGCTTTTTTCTGACGCCAGCGTCTTTTTTCAATTTATTGCAATGGGAGTGCCGCGTTTTTAAAAGCTGGTAAAAATGCCATCAGCGCAACGAGGCGCTGAGTGTTTTTTCCGTGCTGAGCATTTTTTTTTCGGTCGCCGAGAAATGAAAAATGTCCAATCACAGTAGAGGAGGGGTGGGACAAATACCACACCGTAGCAATGGTTACTATCCTGAAACCGGGCTTCGTCCAACCTCAGCTCTTGGACCAAACGGTGGTACTCGCCGAGATGTTTCCTCGCCCACAAAATCTCATGGTACCCACATACAGCGAGTCAGTCCTCTCTCTCTACCTGCTTCAGCCTTCTTTTCATTCAGAGCAAGGGCCAGAGCAAGTACTCTACTCTGTGTTGACATTTTTACATCCAGTAGAGTTAGGTAGAACTGCTTGCAACAAATGTATCATAGCAACCAAAGCTCAAAAACACCCGATAGCGCTCCCTGCTGGGCGTTTTCAGAAGAGCAGCTGGCGTTTTCAGCTTATAAAAAACGCTTTGGTGGACACGGGCCCTTAAGGTGCTGCTGATTTGACCATACCAATATTTTCAGTAGTCTCAAAAGTTATTTTCTACATATCATAGCATGTCTACTTATGTTTTTAAAACCTATGAGAATTAATACAAATTATGAATTTTAATATTCAGAGAATATTAATTCATAAAGCTCTCGATTCGCGAGGGCACCACCGGAGATTCAATTCACCCAGAGTCTCCGGACCTCTGGATAGCGTTTTAATGATTATTAATTATTCACTAGTGATCAGTTAGTTAATAATCGCTCAATTATCTTAAATCAATCAGTCAGTCTCATATCGAAGGGGTAAATTCTAGTGGCAGGGACTTGGAGGTAGGCAACACACACACACAATTCCTGTGATTACAGTGAAGTTTATTACCTAAGGTGAATATAAATGCGGTTACATATACATCAAAAAGATAAACAATGGCTAAACAATGAGAATGTGGGATTCTATTGAGGGGAGAATTTGACTCATAGGGGCAGCTAATGAACGCAAGTTTTAAGAGTTAAAGATAATCTATTAACAAATTATTGGACATCACTGATCACCAAAAGCCTTGGTTTGGTCTTACTGCTTGTTGTTTCTCCCAGCCGGGTTGCTGGTCAGCGGCTTCACGCTGGCGGAGTTCCGTGCGTTCTCGGTAAGGACGGCTTAAAACCGTCGGCCGCTCGCTTTCTCTGCCAGGGAATTGCTCCGGAGGTCCGTCTTTTGTCAGCTTATTGAAGAAACTTGTAGTGGAGGCCTTTTCAACCCTGGCTTGGGTTAGGGTGGTCAGGGATCCTTGCTGAAAATTAAACTGAAATAAACTTGAATAAAAATGAACTTATTTAGATTCTTTTCAGCAACAAATAACAATAACATGTTAACATAACTACTCAAATGGAGTGGGGAGACCTAGTTAAGTAACTTATTAAGATTATTTAATTAAATAAGGTAATGCTTTCGCGTTTTGAGGAGACAGTTCAGGGCAGTGTCTTTCGGGTGTCCTGGAGTTTCTCACGAATTCACATCTGGCTGTGAAAGGAGAATATCCTTTTATGTGCTATAATTAAACAAAGAGGGAGGTCAGTTGCCATGGTTACATGTGTGGGAGGCAGTTTAGGATTTCTTTCCAAAGAGTTTTGATAGGCTGTTTGTAATCTCTGGTTAATGTTTATTTGTCATTTTAACAGTCAGGCGCCGAGCATTATCTGGCTGTGGCACCAGAGGTGACAAGTTTTACGATTGAACTGCCCAGAAACAGAACTTAGGGAAAGTAAACCTTTCACCTCCTCTTTGGAGTCGCTTCAGCTGTCTGTTGAGGGTTGATATCTCAAACACCCCTTTCTTCCTCCCAGAGAGAGAGAAAGAACTTGGAGTAGTCCAAATTTATTTGATATAAAATGCAGAAACCCACACTGTTTGTTCGCAACAATATGAAGTGGCCTACTTTAATGAAAAAATCTTGAGATATTTTACATGATGATATCACAACGCTGAAAGTCTCTACTATGCATTGTTAGCTAGCTACTGCAGTGGCGGCTGTCTGTGGCATCCCCTACACAAGCCGACCCTGACTAATAACACAGAGAGGGAGAAAAGACCCAGGGGCACCACTTTCACTGAATATGGAACGCAAAGTAGGAGTTGCTTTTTAGGACCTTGGGCTAGTCCCTTTCTCGGTTCCTCAGCCACCTGGTACATGTTGTCTTACTGGTTCCGCATCTGCTGTTTCGCTGTCGCTATTGTCATCCAACTTCATTATTCCTAGTCCTGGTCTTCTGGGTGGAGCAAGCTGACACACAGTTGTGGATCAGTCAGTGGTTCCTTCACTAGGGGAAGGAACTTTTGGCATAATAGTCCATGAGCCCAGGCCAGAATATTCAGTAACCAGTACCACCCAAGGTGGCAAATTCTAGTTTGATTCCATATCTCTGGATGATATTTCAACATGATAACCTTTTGTAAGTAGTAGCTTTGTCACAGAAATTAGCCGTCATTGACACTAACCGTTGAGCAAAATTTCTGGGGTTCCAGAAAATTATGGACATTAAACACTTAATTTCCTGCATTCTGGTGTCAGGATTTCGTGGGTAAACGCAGAGGAGGTGAGCCCAAACAAAGACACTGGAGCAGAGACTCACTTCAGGTTTTTAATCCAAATGTTAACAGGTAAACAGGCTTATAGGCAGGTGACTGGAAGATCCACACAGGCAGACAGAACACTCTACCAAACAAACAAGACTGAGTGTAACACACTACAATGACCAGACAAAGACTGAGGGAAACAAGCAACGATATATACACAGGGTTAACAAGCTGGGAGGAGACACACAGGTGAGGGACATGAGGCTAACAAGACACAGGCAGGCAGAGAGAGGGCAGGGGGAAACGGAGAGATACTAACAGATCTCAAAGTATTTAGCAGACAAGCAGGCAGAGGAATTTCTGGGGGAACAGACGGAACACTTGACAGGCAGATATGGGGCAAAATTAACAACCAACACAGACAGAACACATGTTACAAAATACCAGACAAGAATCTAACTTCAGACAATAACAGAAACCCATGTAAACAGACAAATACCGACCAACTGTAACACAGGGATCATAACAGACAAACCCTAAACGAGAACACAGAACTAGAACACAGAATACAGAGCAGACTAAACCAAAATAATGCTGACAAAGAACTAGAAGCAAATACTAAGACATGAACTAAGGTACAGGCCTAGGAACAAAGACATGGAACCAAAACCCAGACTCCCCAACAAGACAGGATTGTGACATCTGGTGAATATTTCTGCACCAATTTCTGTCTTTCCTGCATCAAACTTTGGTGGAAATTTTTTATTTATGCAAAGGGAAACACAAAATTCAGGTGGCAGGTTACAACTCAACAGAACTTAAGTCCGTGCAGCTCTCAGTCATTCTGTGTGGCTTTCAGACATGTTTCTGCTGTAGACTTTCTCATGTAATATCATTCCTGCTGAGTCAGCACACATATAGATGAAAAAACAATAATTTTGGCCAGTCCATTTTTTAATCAGATTTGGCACTGGTACCACAGCTAGCTTCTCTCATTGACCAGGATTCAAAGAGCTGCTAACACTGGTTGATTAATGTTAACATTACTGTAGCTAGCTAGGCACGCAAAAAAGTCAGATAATTGTTATAACAACATACTGTAAGTGTAACTGTAATTCAATGCTGCAACAAGGACTACATGATTCCTTTAAAAGCATCAGGTGTCATATTATTTGATTGCAAGTCAAAGTTTTCCTTGCGAGTCAGAAAGTTTTGCAAGTTAAATAGTTTTGCAAGTCAAAAGGTTTTCCTACATTTCATCTACATATTTATTTATTTTTATTTATTACAGCCAGTAACTGCAGAAAGTTAAGTTGTCAGAATATAGCAAATATGATAAATATTATGAAATCATTTAGTTTAGGCTTTGCCTTGGTGCCTAGACCTGCCAACAAATGTTTGTTGTTGTAAGGAAAACAAAACAGCCCACATTTCCTTAGTCCATTAGACCACTACTGACCTCAGAATCAGCTGCCCTGCCAATCTCCCGCTTCTCTCTCTCTCTCTCCTAAAATATCTTCAATATCCATCTGGTCAATGAATGGAAGGATATACAACAGCATTAACAGGGACACTATGACCTTTAGTTTTCACTGACAACATTCTATGGGGACTGACGGGCGATTCTACTATCAGATCTTTAGGGGTGTTCAGCCCCTAATGAGAATGTAGAATGTATACAATGCCTTGCAAAAGTGTTCACTAATTGGTGGAGAGAATAAGTAGGCCTACTAGAGCGGAGCGGGTCAGTCAAGGGCGTCACTTTGTGTTGAAAAGAGGTGGCGACATAAGGGCTCAGATTAGGGTGTGATGATACATTTGGGTCATGAGACGTGACAATGCACGAGAACAAGACAAGAAGATTTTTTCCACTATTTAGATAAAATATTTGATACGGAAATATATGTGAGGGGGATCTGGGGGTCCTCCCCCAGAAGATTTTGAGCAATTTCCAGCATTCTGGAGACATTTTCTTTTCCAATTTACGGTGGAGAGGTATTTTTTTATATGTTAGTTAACATTTCTTGGTGCAAGCTGTTTTTCAGAACGTTTTTAACAAATGCTTTCAAAAAGTGATGGGGACAAAATCAGCCATTTCAAGAAGTGTTGGATCATGCACCGGTTTCTATCGCTCTTACTAAAAAAAGGGTCACACGGCCAACTAGAAGTTGGAGATTTAATGCATCATTGCTTAAAAACCTAGATTTTACAAGTTACTTCAAAAAGGAATGGGCAATATATATGGAAACTAATGACCTGCCAGGAACCTTGCCATGTCTTCTTTGGGAGGCAGCAAAAGCAGTCATGAGAGGTAGAATAACTTCCTATTCATCATACAAAAAAAAGAAAGAGTTCTTGTGAATTAGAGCTAGAACAAAAAATAAAAACATTAGAAACTAACCTTGCTACCTACCCACAGGAACACATGCTGAATGATCTGAGAAAATCAAAACTTGAATTAAATGAAATTAATAAAAAGACCCAATTTCAGTTGCAAAGACTACGCTTGGAGAACTTAGAACATGGCAATAAATCCGGCAGATTCTTAGCCAGCCAATTGAAATTGAATAAAGAAAAAATAACAATTTCCTCCTTAAAGGACTCAGCTGGGAATCTGATTTATAACCCAGAAGAAATCAACAATGCATTCAGAGATTATTATAAAAACTTATATACATCACAAATTGATCCATCTAGCTCTAACATCGATGCATTTCTGAACAATATAGATTTGCCAAGGTTAGATGATGAACAGATCAGGGCTCTGGATTCACCTGTTTCAATGGCTGAACTCCAGGAAGCTCTCTTACATATGCCGAATAATAAAGCCCCTGGGCCAGATGGTTTTCCCGCAGAACTCTATAAGGAATTCTGGGAAATACTTGCGCCCACATTCTATAGGATGGTTATAGCTCATTCCACCATCGTGGTGTCACAGATGAGAACAGCTGGGACTGAGATTGCTTTCTTTGTAGGGATGGCAGAGCCAGGCGGCGTTTGTTGGAGGAGCGTAGTGGCCGATAAGGAATGTAAACTTGTATTATGGAGTTTAGATAGATGGGTGCAGACCCAGTAGTAGCTCTGTATGCAAGCATTAGTGAGTTGAATCTGGTTCTGGAGGCCATGGGTAGCCAGTGGAGGTCACTCAGTAATGGAGTAACATACGTCCTTTTGGGCTGATCAAAACCCAGATGCACTGCTGCGTTCTGAACAATTAGTAGGGGTTTCATTGCACAAGGTGGAAGACCTGCTAGGAGGGCATTGCAATAGTCGAGGTGAGAGATAACCATGGCCATGGAAGGGGCCCTAGCACTGAGCCTTGGGGCACCCTTGTGGAGAGGCAGTGGGAGGAAGATAATTGTCCTTGTCACAAAACATTGTAGGAACGCCCCGAGAGGTAGGATTCGAACCACACACAGGAGTGCTTTGCCCAAGATGCCCATTGGTGAGAGTGCTGAATGCAGGATCATGTGATTGACTCTGTCAAAGGCAGCTGATAGGTCAAGCAGGATAAGAACCGAGGATTGGGCTGCAGCTTTAGCTGACCTGGCTTCTGTTACAGACAGAAGAGCCGTTTCAGTAGAGTGGCTCTTAAAACCAGACTGATATGGATCTAGGAGGTCATTCCGTGAGAGGAATTCTGAGACCTGTTTGAAGACTTCTCATTCGATAGCTTCGAAGTGAAACTGGCCAATAGTTCTCAACTTGAGTAGGGTCGAGGGAGGGCTTTTGAGCAAGGGTTTAACCTGAGCCCTTTTGAAAGTGGTCGGGAAGGTTCCTGAAGCCAGAGAAGTATTTATCACATGAGTGATTGTCGGGACCACGGTAGGAGATATGGCTTTGAGGAGATTCGTAGGAATCGGGTCTAGTGGGGCTGCAGTAGGACGGCTACTGGTCAGGAGTTCTGATACTTCGCTCTCCGTGAGAGGAGTAAACGAGTGCCATTAAACTGGGAGGACAGAGGAAAAGATGTAGTAAGACTGCTACATGTTAGCCTTGGTGTTGAGCCTTTTGTGCCATTTCCCAAGGGAGATGGAGGAAGACATTTATAACGTATAATGTATACGGAGTCTTGATCTGTGGCTGCGGGTCACCTACTGCCCCCGTGTTCCTGCTCGACACCCTCTGCTACAACAACTATTGTTACTAGTCCTATTGTTATTACTGTTATTATAATCATTAACATTACGATTGTTATCATTAACACTACTTTAAATATCTGTACCATTTTTCATTAAGTCTATAGCAACATCACCTTTACTGTCTTTACCTCTGTGTGTGTGTATATTGTGTAGGCTGCCTCCCTCCCCTCTCTCCTTCCATCCCTCTCTTTTTCTCTCTGTTCCTCCCTCCCTCTCTCTCTCTCCTTCACCCCCAACCGGTCGAGGAAGATGGCCGCCCACCCTGAGCCATGGTTCTGCTCGAGGTTTCTGCCTCTTAAAAGGAAGTCCTTTTCCTTGTCTCTGTCGCCTAGTGCTTGCTCTTGGTGGGAATTGTTGGGCTTCTGTAAATAACATCATAAAGTACGGTCTAGACCTGCTCTTTTATGAAAAGCGCTGTGAGATAACTGTTGTTGTGATTTGGCGCTATATAAATAAAATTGAATTGAATTGGATGTACAGTGGGTACGGAAAGTATTCAGACCCCTTTAAATTTTTCACTCTTTGTTTCATTGCAGCCATTTTCCAAAAATCAAAAAAGTTCATTTTATTTCTCAGTAATGTACACTCAGCACCCCATCTTGACAGAAAAAAGCAGAAATGTAGAAACTTTTGCAAATTTATTAAAAAAGAAAAACTGAAATATCACATGGTCATAAGTATTCAGACCCTTTGCCGTGGCACTCATATTTAACTCAGGTGCTGTCTATTTCTTCTGATCATCCTTGAGATGGTTCTACACCTTCATTTGAGTCCAGCTGTGTTTGATTATACTGATTGGACTTGATTAGGAAAGCCACACACCTGTCTATATAAGACCTTACAGCTCACAGTGCATGTCAGAGTAAATGAGAATCATGAGGTCAAAGGAACTGCCTGAAGAGCTCAGAGACAGAATTGTGGCAAGGCACAGATCTGGCCAAGGTTACAAAAAAAAATTCTGCTGCACTTAAGGTTCCTAAGAGCACAGTGGCCTCCATAATCCTCGTTTGGGACGACCAGAACCCTTCCTAGAGCTGGCCGTCTGGCCAAACTGAGCTATCGGGGGAGAAGAGCCTTGGTGAGAGAGGTAAAGAAGAACCCAAAGGTCACTGTGGCTGAGCTCCAGAGATGCAGTCGGGAGATGGGAGAAAGTTGTAGTAAGTCAACCATCACTGCAGCAATCCACCAGTCGGGGCTTTATGGCAGAGTGGCCCGACGGAAGCCTCTCCTCAGTGCAAGACACATGAAAGCCCGCATGGAGTTTGCTAAAAAACACCTGAAGGACTCCAAGATGGTGATAAATAAGATCCTCTGGTCTGATAGACCAAGATAGAACTTTTTGGCCTTAATTCTAAGCGGTATGTGTGGAGAACACCAGGCACTGCTCATCACCTGTCCAATACAGTCTCAACAGTGAAGCATGGTGGTGGCAGCATCATGCTGTGGGGGTGTTTTTCAGCTGCAGGGACAGGACGACCGGTTGCAATCGAGGGAAAGATGAATGCGGCCAAGTACAGGGATATCCTGGACGAAAACCTTTTCCAGAGTGCTCTGGACCTCAGACTGGGCTGAAGGTTTACCTTCCAACAAGACAATGACCCTAAGCACACCGCTAAAATAACGAAGGAGTGGCTTCACAACAACTCCGTGGCTGTTCTTGAATGGCCCAGCCAGAGCCCTGACTTAAACCCAATTGAGCGTCTCTGGAGAGACCTGAAAATGGCTGTCCACCAACGTTTACCATCCAACCTGACAGAACTGGAGAGGATCTGCAAGGAGGAATGGCAGAGGATACCCAAATCCAGATGTGAAAAACTTGTTGCATCTTTCCCAAAACGACTCATGGCTATATTAGATCAAAAGGGTGCTTCTACTAAATACTGAGCAAAGGGTCTGAATACTTATGACCATGTGATATTTCAGTTTTTCTTTTTTAATAAATTTGCAAAAATTTCTACATTTCTGTTTTTTTCTGTCAAGATGGGGTGCTGAGTGTACATTACTGAGAAATAAAATGAACTTTTTTGATTTTTGGAAAATGGCTGCAATGAAACAAAGAGTGAAAAATTTAAAGGGGTCTGAATACTTTCCGTACCCACTGTATAAGGACTGCTACATGGCAGGTTTACTTGTGCCGTGCTCACACAGTCGGAACTGACCAGAGCGGGAATAGACCGGTTGATTTTGAGAGATTTAGAGAATTGGCTAGTTATAGCCGCTACTTTGCCTGTAAAGAAGGCAGCAAAGGTATCAGCAGACACGTTTGTATGTGGTGGAGGATTTAGTAGCGCTTTAAAAGTGGAAAATAATTTCCTTGAGTCAGTGGCACTGCTAATTCTGTCATTATAGAATGCAGTTTTGGCAGCACTGATGCTTGTTGAGAAGGAGGATAGGAGCATTTGGTAGCCCTTAAGGTTGGCAGGGTCTTTGGTTTTTCGCCATTTTCTTTCAGTGGCTCTGAGATCAGTGCGGAGCCCACAGATGGTATCAGTTAGCCACGGGTGGGACTGGTGTAAAGGAAATTTACTGTTCTAGAGATGTTAAATAAAATTGGTCCTGAACACAGAGTTGTCTTTGTCATATTTATTCTGAAAGAAACTTTCATTAAACCCGTCTCATGAACAGATATGGGGAGTCCAGATCACTGATTTCCCACAACGCTTCCTATTGTCTGCTGTATGTCCTCTAAATTATTTGGGCAGAGACCTCATTCTCAGACTCGGTTTGTATTTCATGTCTACGCCCAATGGCATACAAGTCACAAGATCGCCCCCAGATGCATTATCATGCTTCTCAAATAATGAGATGGTAAAACTGGCTCATAATCATTCCACCTGAGACTGAGTTTATGAAAGCTGAACACTTGCACTGCACTGTCTATGCCTCATCATATTCAGACAAGAAATATGAGGAACAGTTCCTCTCAGAGCTAAATGATCAGAGATCATGAGATCAGAGATCATGATTGGAGCTCCCTGCGCAGCGCTATCTCTTTCTCTGTCTCTCACCTGCACAGACTGCCTTTTACAAAGTTCATGATGCAGTTCCACATGTTTCTCTCTCCAAGGCACCTACAGATAGGTGGAAAGACTTGGGCCCATTTGTTAAACAATGCAATGCTATTATTTATTGGACGCACACACATAGACCAGGCATCATGTATTCTGCATCACAGGATGTATTTAAGCTGCAATACACACCCATACCCACACACACACACCACACACACACACACACACACACACACACACACACACACACACACACACACACAGCAGCACTCAGCTCGCAGTATTTGACACAAGATGATAATGTGCATCCGCACACAGCCACATCTCTCTCATGTTACACTGACACGTCACAGCTTCCTCCTGAGCTTTCAGAAGTACTGCCTACACTCTGGGAGTCTCACAAATATGATGTAGGCTTGATCAGGTCTGCTGAGCCAGTTAGTATTAAAGCTAAATCTAACTTCAGGCCTAACCAACCACAATATCTGTTGAAGCTAGAAGCCATTGAAGGCATTAAACCTGTGTTTAACTCTATTAGATGCAGTCAGTGTTTCTTGCCCTCTGAGGGCGTGAGCTCAATGTATATGCTCAAATGGTCTGGTTGGAGGTGGATATGCTGCTGTAGCTTGCATCTTCACTGCTTTCCCAGAATTTTGTGTGATGCAAATGAGGCATTGTAAACCAGTGTTGATTTATGGCTTCAGCTATCCCACTTCTGACCCCAAGATTGTAATGGAAATTAACCGTTCTGGAGATGTTAAATAAAGTTGGTCCAGAACACAGAGTTATCTTTGCCATATTTATTCTGACAGGTTGCGGAGGTTGCAGCGGTGTGAGACATAATTTGCTGGAACAATGGGCTGTTCCTGTAGGCATACTGTGAACTGGCATTCGGTGGCACAGTTTCGGACAAGAACGAGGTCAAGCACCTTGCCAGCTCTGTGGGTCAGGGGGGCTGAGAAAGGACTGAATCAGAGACAGAAGTCTGCTGAGTTTGATTTGTCTAAGTGAATGTTCATGTCACCGAGGACAAGTAACAGACAGTCATGCTCTGGGACTGAAGACAGCAGTGTGTCTAGCTCGTCCACAAAGTTACCCACTTGTCCTGGTGGACGGTATATGACAATGACAGAGACCTTTAGCGGAGCGGACACCAAGACACCATGATATTCGGGGGTAACAGCTGTGTGAATTTCCATTTGTTGGAAATTAAGAGCTTAGAAAAGCTACACTGGTAGGTGGCCTTGCTCGGTGGGCTCGCTGGTCTTTATGCAAGTAGGTCTTCACACAAAGAGCTGACACTTCAGTGATAGGTTACATTGAAGTAGTATGAGTCTAATTGCATACAGGTGTTGTGCATTAAGACTGATTGCACCCAGCTGAGATCGCCCTCCAGATTACCCAGACAAAAGGTTGGTTTCAGTGTGTGGGACACACAACATGGCGATGTCCATGTAAGGGGGACCTGTGGTTATGTAAATAGAAATTACTCATTCTAAGGTAATGAAAACATAATGGTTCATTATGTAAAGTCTTTATACCCCACTGAAAACATAGGTATGGATCTTATATTGCATTTCTGTCAAATCCTCAGAAATATTACACACTGAACCTTTAAGTGACCCTATTTTTCTTTAAGTTCTCAATGTCAGTTCTTTTTTTCCACCTCTCCATCTCTACCGGTTTCAAGGTGCGTATGGATCTGATCGAGGAGGAGAATGTGTGCAGTTTAGCCTCTGAACATGGAAGGTATCGTCAGGAGGTTAATGTTGGACCCCAAACTACACGATCTGTACCTTTCGTCATTATTCCCATGAAGGCAGGAGTATACCGCATTGAGGTCAAAGCAGCTGTTAAAGACTCTGCACACGCTGATGGAGTCAAGAAGATGCTGTGGGTGGTGGTAAGACAAATAAACTCTGTATCTCAGGTCTGTAACTGTCTGATTTGCATGTATGCGTGGCCACTTAAAGACAAATGCTGTCACGGTTTCGTGAGTGCAGAGGAGGTGAGAGCCCAAATGCAAGACACTGGAGCAGAGATTCAGTTCAGGGTTTTAATACCAACAAAAAGCAGGATCTCAGGCCTACAGGCAGTAGAGGCGTCCAAAATCTAACAGGCTTTAAAGCAGAAGAACAGGCAGAACACTTCAAACACGAGACACAACTGAATGTGAACACTGCAATGACCGGGTATGTATGTATAAAAAATGTGTATCTCTCTCACACGGGTTAACGAGCTGGGAGGGAGCAACACAGGTGACTGGGATCAGGTTAGAGAGGCAGGCAGAGACAGTTAACCCAGAACAAGTACACAGACCAGAAGGGGACACAGAGCTAAACCTAAGAGACATGACAGATACTAAGTAAACTTAAAGATGCGGATGAATAACATAATAAACAAGGCTATACAGAGAACACAAGAGCAGGAACCGAACCTCAAAACAAGAAATGACTGACCAACAGAATGAAGTAGGGAACAGAGACACAACCAACTGGGGAAACAGGACAACGCTAAACACAGATATAAACTAGGTTACTGGACACAGGACAGCAGACAGGACTGAACCCTGAAGCACAACAGACTAACAGATACTGAACTGATCAAATATAACAAAAACTCAGAGGGCTAAACACAAACCTGGCCGACAGGCAGAATGTGACAGAGTCCGGTCATTCTGTCAGGGTTGGTGTAGTGTGTGTGTGTGTGTGTGTATATGCTGTCTCATGTTATATTGTTTTGCCTGCCCTGCTCGTTGTGTCAGCCTGTTTCTGTGGATTTTAGATTTCTGTTGGATGACCTGTTTTATTTTGGACTCTGTTATTTTGGATTATGGATTCAGCCACTCAGTTGTAAGTGTGCTCGCTTTTGTTGGAATTAAACCTTCTTTGAACTGCACCCGCTTGCTCTCTGTCCTGCATTTGGGTCTTCCAACTTGCTCAACCCTCCACACCAACCCTGACAAATGCAACCCCTTGGGACTGATGGACAAGTTGTTTTAAGTATTTTATGCATTAATGTAAAAGCAGGATTTTTTTTCTGTAGTTGGTTGAGGTGCAGCTCATTTTGATCAGACTACAACTAATAATATTCATTATGGATTAATCTGCTGATTATTTTCTAAATTAATTGACTAGTTTGGTTTGTGTAAACATTTTGAACATGGTGAGAAATGCCCTCACAATTACCCAGAGCCCAAAGTGACACTTTTTCTTTTTTTACAAAGTTTGTTTTGTCAAATCAATAGTGTTGGGCAAGTTACTCTGGAATTCGATAAGTAACTTTTTACAACAACTTTACCTATAACTGGGTATTAAAAGTAACTAGTTACATTACTCATTACGTTACTATATCACTTTCACTACATTATGGTGAATTTATAAACATTACATTTATAAACTCCATCCATTTTGTGTGCAAACATTTTAATTGGTAAAGTAACTAAAGCGGTCAGAGTAAAAGTACAATATTTACCTCTGAGATTTAGTGGAGTAGAAGAAAAGATTAAAGTACAAGTAAATCAACTTATTTACATTTTCCCACTGTGCTGGACTCATAAGCCTAATAGTTTTAGTCTGAAGTTTTTATATAGCGCCTTTCCAGTGCTCAAGGTCGCTTTACATGGTACATTTACAATATATTTACACACTAACACACAACTTACAATCACATAGGATACATATAGTAACATTTAAACGAAATACATGTTAAATAGATATGTTAACTGTCTTGAATGTAGCCACAGATGAAATATTTTGAAGTGAAAGGGGCAGTGAATTCCATAATTTTGGAGCATTAACACTAAATGACCTTCCACCTACTGTAGACAACTGGAAACGAGGGACGGACAATAAACCAAGTTCAGTTGGTCTGAGAGACCGTGCAGGGCGGTAGGTGAAAAGTATATCAGACAAATATGGGGGTGCAAGACCATTTAATACCTTAAATGTTAGAAGTAATACCTTAAAGTGGATACGTGATGCCACGGGTAGCTAGTGAAGGTCATGAAGCACCTGAGTAATGTGAGCAGAACGCCTGGTGGAGGTGAGAACTCTTGCTGCTGAGTTTTGAACGTACTGTAATCTTGCAATAAGTTTTTTGGGAAGACCAAGAAATAAAGCATTGCAATAATCCAGATATGATTAATGCATGGATTAAGATTTCAGCGTCAGCTAAAGTGAGAGAAGATCTTAGACGAGCAATATTCTGAAGATTAGTCTGGGGGACGGGGACACAGTTCTATATTTTTATATGTAAATTTGCACATTGAGGAACTTTTTTGATGACTGCAGTGACCGTTTGAATTCACATTTAAATGAATCATGCCTCTGATTGTGAGAGAGATTGTGGCTGCACCTCCATTTGTTTTGTTCAGTTACTTACGGTTTACTGACTTTAAACACACCTACCAATTAGACAATTGCTTTATGACAAGATATTATTTTACCCTAGAACACTGACTGACCTTGATGATCATGTTAAATTTAATATTCTGATTTTATTACTCGTAGTTGTATTTGCTGCTGATATGTAGGCCTAGGTTAAAACAATGTTATCAAGCTGTTTAGCTTGTATTCTAATTTATCGCATGAGCACAATGTCCCTGTCTGACCATAGCTTTCAGCATGTCTCTTTCTGATCATTTTAATTTGATAAATTTAATATTCTGCTCGTATTCCTACTTTTATTTGGTTTAATGTTATCGTGATGCTTAGCTCGATATATAATAAGTGTATAAAGAACAGTGTACGTACAGCTCTGTCCAACAGGGAACTGAGGTCATTGTATCCATGCTCTCTTCAAGGCCACCAGACTCTTTTGACAATAAGTCATTTTAACCTGACCTGTTCTTCTTTGAGAAGCCCTCCTGTTGTCCACTCATTACCTGTATTAACTGCACCTGTTTGAACTCATTACCTATATAAGACACCTGTCCACACACTCTATCAAACAGACTCAAACCTCTCCACAATGGCCAAGACCAGAGAGCTGTGTAAGGACATCAGGGATACAATTGTAGACCTGCACAAGGCTGGGATGGGCTACAGAACAATAGGCAAGCAGTTGGTGAGAAGCAACAACTGTTGCCGCAATTATTAGAGAATAGAATCTCCCTTGGTCGGGGGCTCCATGCAAGATCTCACCTCGTGGGGCATCAGTGATCATGAGGAAGGTGAGGGATCAGCCCAGAACTACACGGCAGGACCTGGTCAATGACCTGGATTTTTGTTTTAGATTCCGTCTCACAGTTGAAGTGTACCTATGATAAAAATTAGACCTCAACATGCTTTTGTAAGTAGGAAAACCTGCAAAATCACAAGTATATCAAATACTTGTTCTCCCCACTGTATGTATGTATAATGTCAGTTGCTTCAATGCATTTAGGGGTGTGGTCCTGGTCAAGACAATCTCCTGAACTCCAAACTGAATGTCAGAATGGGAAAGAAAGGTGATTTAAGCAATTTTGAGCGTGGCATGGTTGTTGGTGCCAGACAGGCCGGTCTGAGTATTTCACAATCTGCTCAGTTACTGGGATTTTCACGCACAACCATTTCTAGGGTTTACAAAGAATGGTGTGAAAAGGGAAAAACATCCAGTATGCGGCAGTCCTGTGGGCGAAAATGCCTTGTTGATGCTAGAAGTCAGAGGAGAATGGGCCGACTGATTCAAGCTGATAGAAGAGCAACTTTGACTGAACTAACCACTCGTTACAACCGAGGTATGCAGCAAAGCATTTGTGAAGCCACAACACGCACAACCTTGAGGCGGATGGGCTACAACAGCAGAAGACCCCACCAGGTACCACTCATCTCCACTACAAATGGGGAAAAAGAGGCTACAATTTGCAAGAGCTCACCAAAATTGGACAGTTGAAGACTGGAAAAATGTTGCCTGGTCTGAGTCTCGATTTCTGTTGAGACATTCAGATGGTAGAGTCAGAATTTGGCGTAAACAGAATGAGAACATGGATCCATCATGCCTTGTTACCACTGTGCAGGCTGCTGGTGGTGGTGGTTATAATGGTGTGGGTCATGTTTTCTTGGCACACTTTAGGCCCCTTAGTGCCAATTGGGCATCGTTTAAATGCCACGGCCTACCTGAGCATTGTTTCTGACCATGTCCATCCCTTTATGGCCACCATGTACCCATCCTCTGATGGCTACTTCCAGCAGGATAATGCACCATGTCACAAAGCTCGAATCATTTCAAATTGGTTTCTTGAACATGACAATGAGTTCACTGTACTAAAATGGCCCCCACAGTCACCAGATCTCAACCCAATAGAGCATCTTTGGGATGTGGTGGAACGGGAGCTTCGTGCCCTGGATGTGCATCCCACAAATCTCCATCAACTGCAAGATGCTATCCTATCAATATGGACCAACATTTCTAAAGAATGCTTTCAGCACCTTGTTGAATCAATGCCACGTAGAATTAAGGCAGTTCTGAAGGCGAAAGGGGGTCAAACACAGTATTAGTATGGTGTTCCTAATAATCCTTTAGGTGAGTGTACATACACAATAAAAAAAATTTGTTCAAATCTCCACTGGTTGCATCTGGTGGCATTGCAGTAAACTTCAGATCATACTATACTATACAAAATGCAAACATCCTGGACACACAGTCTGCCCTGCACTCTCTGTTCCCCATCTACATGGCCCCAAATGCACCTGCTGGAGATTTAACCTGCTGAGTACGCTCTAGTTGTGTTTATTAACTGCTATTTTTTCCAGCCTGAAGGTATGCTGGTGAAATCTAGAAAGATTATAACACTTGACCCTGCTAACGGTGTGGGTAAGTTTACTTTTGAGGTAGCTGCATTGAGGAAAAATTGTCTGCTTTTTTATTATCCCCTGACTTGGTAACTGTCTCTTCCTTCAGATGGTAATCAACAGGAAATAATCAACAGTGAAATCCCTCTGAAAGATTTGGTTCCAAACACACCTATGAGCACAATAATCTATGTGAAAGGTGAGATCACAGGACACATTTTACTGAAACTGAAGACTATGTAGCTTAATGGAGCAATTTGCAGTTTAAAATAGAGCCAATTATTAGCAATGTCATGATTATTAATATAACAAGTGTATCTAACTAACATTATAAGCACGACATTATAACCAGATAATCAAACTACTTTGAAGCTGATGTTGATGATCACGATCTAATGTGTATATATGTGAATCACCCCAAAGTTGTCAGTAGTAGATGAAAATGTTTCAGCAAACTGAACTGAAACCTCAGTGAATAGAGAACATCTGTATGTTTCTCCATGGACACTATAATGCCTTCACTGCAAATTCTTTAAGGTGTGATGCCTTACTGTTAGATCACTCCTGGTGCTGTGTCAGATGATAATTATGATATAATTTAATGAAGTTACCTATGATGTTCAGTGCCTTTCTCAGTATCCTTCCTGCTTCTGCATGATGACTACAGTAATGTAGTAAAACATTATAAATAAATCTACCTTCTATGTGAATGACATTGATAAGACTCATTAATTGAACCAATTACAGACTTTGCCAAAACTAAAACCTCGCCTGCAACGCTCCACGTACTGTGCATCACCAGAACAGGTGCAAATGCGAAGGAATGGATATTTGCATTGCATCTGCATTCTTGCTACTATTGACTTCGCGCTGGCATGATAACAGGACCCATTATGATATATTTGGGAACACAATGTGATACTTTCCTTCTTGCATTGTTGTTGCCAAGGATGTTTTTGTTTCTCAATTGCAAATAACCGCCTTGTGAAGACCATTTATCTTTGGCCCCACAGGAGGAGGGCAGATAAGTGCGCTTTTGGAGAACACCATTAGGGGGAACTATGTGGGTAATCTGATCAAACAGCCCTCAGGCTCTGCAGAGGAGAACATGATCATCATGACACTGCCTGTCATTGCAACCACGTATTTGGACAAAACCAACCAGTGGGAAACTGCGGGCTTGGAAAAACGTAACAAAGCCCTCCAACACATCCAGACTGGTAGGCTGCATTTATTACTATAGGGAGAAAAATTAGAAACTGAATAGTCCAATTTAATAGGACCAATATTATCCATTGAAAAGAATCAGAGTTGAGAGTAAAGGGGTTGTGTGATTTGTTTGTGCCCAGGATTCCAGAACCAGCTTGCCTACCGTAAAGTTGATGGGTCGTTTGCTGCTAGGGACAGCCACCAAAGTAGCACCTGGTGAGGCATCCAAACATTACTGAAATGTTTGCACATCCTTGGTTGACTCCATATAATGGTTAGAACGCCATCTCTCCTCTCTTCCTTAAGGCTGACCGCCTATGTTGCCAAGGTGTTTGCTATGGCCATCAATCTGGTGGCAGTGCCAGACAGCTTCATCTGTGACGCTGTCAAGTTTCTGATTTTCAACGTACAGCAACCTGACGGCATGTTTAGAGAAGATGGAACGGTGTCCCACATAGAGATGACTGTGCGTGCACTGTTTTCAGTAACAACAGTTCGTAAACGTGGTGCTAAACAAAAACAATAAGAACAATATGTGTGTGTAGGGGGATGTGCTCGGCACGGATTCAGATGCCTCGATGACGGCCTTCTGTCTCATTGCCATGCAGGAGTCACGCATACTATGTGCTGCCACTGTTGATGTGAGTACCTCACCTGCATACAATGGGCCTCATACATGATCAGTCATGTGTACACACAGATGTGAACTTAAATTGTACATGCAAACAATTTAAGAACTTTTGTTGAATTCATCAACACTTGGATACTTCCTACTCTTCCTACATAAGATCACAATTTTAAAGTGCCCTACACCACACATAAGCCATACACAAAAACCCAACTTGTGTTTTGTGCTTAATGAAAATACAGATGAAAAATGTTTTGTTTTTATTTATGTTTAATAGTTTGAAATGTGTCACACTAAATGAAACATGGTTACCAAGACGGAGACAAAACTGTCTCACGCCACCTAATCTGCAAACACTCACTTATCTTGGCTACTGGGACCTTCCAGAGAGAGACTAGTGATAGGTCTGGCATATACAAGTCCATTGTTAGTTGTGCACTCGCCAAAATTCTGCAGGGTATCATGCAGGTAATGCCACAGTTCATTCGCTTCCCATATACCGCTGCTCAGCAGACCCAGTTAAAAAGGATTTTTATGCCATTGCTGGACTAGCCTACCTAATAATATTTGAGCAATGGACCATACTCGTTCGCATCAGGGCACCATTTCCAAATCCTTTTCTCTTCCTCAATAGAAAACAATTGCGTTCAATAGCAGTGAATCTGAGTAATGTGATAATTGCAAGGCCACTACACTTTTATGCATAAAATAGTCCAATAAAGAGCCACTTCTTTTTCATATTGTAGTTTTTATTCCTTCATTTTTGTGGTTACAAATCAACAAGGTGCATGCTGACACCTACTGTACCCTGTGTCCATGCCTATGTAACCCTAGGTATCCCTCAGATGTCCTAAAGACATGTGAATAAAGCCCTTCCAGCTCTCCTACAGCTCATACTCCACTCCCTTGTGATCCTAAAGTCTTTTTAATATTTCTTAGTTCCCCTGTCACCCAAAGCATTGGATATGGATGGATTTTTTTTTTTTTTTTTAAATTGTTTCTTTCCAGAAACACTGTCCCTGGAAAGCTTTCATGATGTGTTTCTATCCTCCTAAACCATAACATGTTGATAGGTTAGCAGCAGTGTTGGACAGTAACGCGTTACTGTAATATTACACTTCTCAGTAACTAGTAGTGTAACTAATTACTTTTCTAAAACAGGAGAGAGAGAGAGAGAGAGATGCAAGTAGCTACTGCCATTATTATGCCACTGTCCTAAAGATGCAAAGATCATTGTTGTCCGTTGTAAACTTTGTGCGACTAGCAAAAAGCTTTCAATCTCGAACAATTCTACATTTAATTTATTGAAGCACCTGCTGAAGCAGCACAACAAAGTGAAACTTACAGAAAGAAACACCAGTAACTACTGCCACTGATGCTTGGACTCTTCGGGAGAGAGTGGCGTTATACTACTTATAAATAGGCTACATGTGCAGAAAAACAGTAGTTCAAAAGTCGGGATTTACTTACTTATTTTTTATTTTATTTCAGTCTGGTATTAAGAAACGTTAGTAACACATTGACTCCTTCTTCCAGTGCCAGTTGTGATTGAACAACCCTGTCGGCTGCATTCCCTGCAATGTAGGACAACCCTTGCACATGAGATATTGAACACCCCTAATAGCTTATGTATTGCACAAATAACATATTGCACAATCCCAATAGCCTACGAATTGCACCAATGACACATTTCACATAACCTGTGCAATACATGACATATTGAACAATCAAACAGCTCCTGTGTTGCACCACTAACATACACTCACCTAAAGGATTATTAGGAACACCTGTTCAATGTCTCATTAATGCAATTATCTAATCAACCAATCACATGGCAGTTGCTTCAATGCATTTAGGGGTGTGGTCCTGGTCAAGACAATCTCCTGAACTCCAAACTGAATGTCAGAATGGGAAAGAAAGGTGATTTAAGCAATTTTGAGCGTGGCATGGTTGTTGGTGCCAGACAGGCCGGTCTGAGTATTTCACAATCTGCTCAGTTACTGGGATTTTCACGCACAACCATTTCTAGGGTTTACAAAGAATGGTGTGAAAAGGGAAAAACATCCAGTATGCGGCAGTCCTGTGGGCGAAAATGCCTTGTTGATGCTAGAAGTCAGAGGAGAATGGGCCGACTGATTCAAGCTGATAGAAGAGCAACTTTGACTGAACTAACCACTCGTTACAACCGAGGTATGCAGCAAAGCATTTGTGAAGCCACAACACGCACAACCTTGAGGCGGATGGGCTACAACAGCAGAAGACCCCACCAGGTACCACTCATCTCCACTACAAATGGGAAAAAGAGGCTACAATTTGCAAGAGCTCACCAAAATTGGACAGTTGAAGACTGGAAAAATGTTGCCTGGTCTGAGTCTCGATTTCTGTTGAGACATTCAGATGGTAGAGTCAGAATTTGGCGTAAACAGAATGAGAACATGGATCCATCATGCCTTGTTACCACTGTGCAGGCTGCTGGTGGTGGTGGTGTAATGGTGTGGGTCATGTTTTCTTGGCACACTTTAGGCCCCTTAGTGCCAATTGGGCATCGTTTAAATGCCACGGCCTACCTGAGCATTGTTTCTGACCATGTCCATCCCTTTATGGCCACCATGTACCCATCCTCTGATGGCTACTTCCAGCAGGATAATGCACCATGTCACAAAGCTCGAATCATTTCAAATTGGTTTCTTGAACATGACAATGAGTTCACTGTACTAAAATGGCCCCCACAGTCACCAGATCTCAACCCAATAGAGCATCTTTGGGATGTGGTGGAACGGGAGCTTCGTGCCCTGGATGTGCATCCCACAAATCTCCATCAACTGCAAGATGCTATCCTATCAATATGGACCAACATTTCTAAAGAATGCTTTCAGCACCTTGTTGAATCAATGCCACGTAGAATTAAGGCAGTTCTGAAGGCGAAAGGGGGTCAAACACAGTATTAGTATGGTGTTCCTAATAATCCTTTAGGTAAGTGTATTGCACAACCCAGCCAGCCTACATGTTAATGTTGATAAGCTTAATGGACATTGGCACAAATTAGTGTTTATATTGGTTTACCCTGCATTTAGGAACCCTGAATCTTCTACCAGAGGGTAAAAGTGTTACATTCTGCCTGTCGACCATGTTTAAGTTTTGCACAGTTTTCGTCAGTTGATTATCTGTTATTTTGGTCTGAGTTTTGGGGTGCTGTCTTGTCTGTTGTCCTGTGTCCAGTCTGTTTATGGTGAGCTCTGCCGTCTTGTTGTCTGTTTTTGTTCTGTTATCCTAGTCTGTTGTGCTGTTATCTTGCCTCCCTTATCTACTGTCTTCTTGATTCTAAGATTTGGGTTTTGCATCTACATTTTAGTTCTGTTGAGTTTAGTTCACTGTGAGTTTACATATCTGTCAGCTAGTGTTTAGTGGTGTTTTGGTATTTTCCTTATTTCTGTTCCTAGTTGGGTGTTGTCGTGTTTCCCGGTTAGTTCTGTCTCTGTTCCCTACCCCGGTCTGTGTAACAGTTGGTCCATGTTTTCTGTTGGAGGTTTGTTCCTTGTCTTGTGTTCTGTTTAGCCTTGTTAGCCTTCATTGTTCATTCCAGGTTTTGTTTAGCTCACCTTGTCTGTCATGTATCTTAGGTTTAGTTCTGCATTTTGGTTCTGTGTTTCGTTTATGTCTGTGTTTAGCGTCCATTAATCTAGTTGGTCTGTTGCCCAAGTGATCACTCTGCCTGGCTGCCTGTGTCTCTGTTTTCCCTGCTGTCTCTCTGCCTGCCTCATTAACCTTGATCCCTGTCACCTGTGTTATTCCCGCCCTGCTTGTTAGTCCCTGTGTATATATGCCTGGTGTTTCTGTTCAGTCTCTGTCATTGGTGTGTGTGTGTGTGTGTGTGTGTGTGTGTGTGTGTATGTATATATACAGTCGTATTTGTTTGGAGGAGTGTTCTGGCTGCCTGTTTG